>NW_006285480.1:919016-936712 GCF_000327345.1 Myotis davidii
CGCCTCTCCTTCCCCCTTCCCTCTGAGATTCATCAGTCTGTTCCATGTTTCCATGCCTCTGGTTCTATTTTGTTCATCAGTTTATTTTGTTCATTAGATACCTTGTTTGTTTCTTTTTCTTTTTAGATTCAATTATTGATAGATACGTATTTATTTCCACTTTGTGTTCATATTTTTTTAATATATTTTATTGATTTTTTACAGAGAGGAAGAGAGAGAGACAGAGAGTTAGAAACATCGATGAGAGAGAAACATCGGTCAGCTGCCTCCTGCACATCTCCCACTGGGATGTGCCCGCAACCCAGGTACATGCCTTTGACCGGAATCGAACCTGGGACCCTTCAGTCCGCAGGCCGATGCTCTATCCACTGAGCCAAACTGGTTTTGGCATGTGTTCATATTTTTTTACCCTTTGCGGTCCCATTTAATTTTTGGAATTCAAACAGTCTGGTACAAATTAATTGACAGAATTGAATGTTGAACCGGTTTGCGGTGTCGACCTCAGCGTTGACGTTGGACCTGCTCCTAGCACCTGGTCTGTCGATTCAGTCTCCCTGTTGGTCCAAAAGGGTTAATCCTTTTTGGTCTTCCTCTTCTTAAAGAATACCCTTCAACATTTTATGTAATACTAGTTTGGTGTTGATGAGTTCCTTTAGCTTTTTCTTGTCTGTGAAGTTCTTTATCTGACCTTCAATTCTAAATGATAGATTTGCTGGGTAGAGTAATCTTGGTTGTAGATCCTTGCTTTTCATCAGTTTGAATATTTCTTGCCACTCCCTTCTGACCTGCAAAATTTCTGTTGAGAAATCAGCTGACAGTTGGATAGGCACTGCACTCCCTTATAGGTAACTAACTGCTTTTCTCTTGCTGCTTTTAAGATTCTCTCTTTGCCTTTTGCTCTTGTCATTTTAATTATGATGTGTCTTGGTGTGGTCCTCTTTGGGTTCCTCTTGTTTGGGACTCTCTGTGCTTCCTGAACTTGTAAGTCTATTTCTTTCACCAGGTAGGGGAAGTTTTCTGTCATTATTTCTTCAAATAGGTTTTCAATATCTTTCTCTCTCTCTTCTCCTCCTGGCACTCCCATAATGCAAATGTTGGTATGCTTGAAGTTGTCCCAGAGGCTCCTTACACTATCTTCGTACTTTTGGATTATTTTTTTTCTTTTTGCTACTCTGATTGGGTGTTTTTTGCTTCCACATATTCTAAATCATGATTTCATTCTCAGAATCCTCTACTCCACTGTTGAATCCTATAAATTATTCTTTATTTCAGTTAGTGTATGCTTAATTTACGACTGGTCTTTTCTCATGTCTTTGAAATTCTCGTTAAGATCCTTGAAATTCTCACTAAGTCCTTGGAGCTCTCATTATATTCTTTGAGCATCCTTAAAACCATTTTTTTTTTGAGCTCAGTATCTAGTAGTTTGTTTGCTTCCATTTCATATTGTTCTTTTTCTGGAGATTTCTTCTGTTCTTTTATTTATGACACATTTCTTTTTTCTGCATTTTGGCCGCTTCCCTGTATTTGTTTCTATGTATTAGGTGGAATTGCTATGTCTTCTGGGATTGGTAGAATGGCCTTATGTAGTAGATATCCTGTAGGGCCCAAGTGGCTCAGCCTCCCCAGTCACCAGAGCTGGGCACTCTAGGTACACCCCTGTGTGGATTGTGTGCACAGTCTTGTTGTCGTTGAGACTTGATTGCTGTTGGAATCACTGGGAAGAATTGACCTCAGGCCAATTGGCTGTGAGGACTAGCTGCAACTTCAGGGGAAGAGTTGCTGTGCTAGAGACACTCCTATGCAGTAGGACTTGCTTCAGTGGGGCTTTGGTGCTCCCTGAGTCTGCTCCTTGAGTGTGTCACTTGTGGATGTGTAGAGTTGTACTCTGGTATGGTCTGAAGCAGTATATCCTGGGTACACCGGCTCTTGGATCTCCAGGGAGGTGCAAAGTCAGCCACTGCCTGGGGCTACCCATCAGGAGCTACAGAGAGATCTGCAGATGGCTGCTATTTGTGTTGGGCTTGGAAGTGCCCAGACAAGTCCAAGCTGTGAAGCAAGGTAGGCAGGTGCTAGTGCTGGGTGTTGATAGGTATGAGGCAGGCTGCTGCTTGTTTAAGAGATTTTAGGAAAGTCTGAAGCCCCTGCAAACAGCTTGGGTGGGGCTTCAAATTGGATGAGCTGAGGTCTCAGGGAATCATCAGGGTGGAGTGAACAGTGTGAGCCAGGCTGATGGAAACTCAGATATGATTGTCAGTCAGCTCTGCCATCGCGGAGTTCTCAGCATAGGAACAATGACCCCTACACGCACCTCTGTCTGGGAGAAAGCCACCCCCAAATTCTTGCTCTAATGCCAGACAATCTAGTTCCTCCCCGTATGTCCTTGGATTCCCTCAAGCCACTACCCCAGCGCTGGAGCTCAGTGGGAGTGAGCCCATGTAAGTTTGTGTGCCGGGCCTTAAAGAGGAACTGCCTAGGTCTCCAGCAGCCTCCGTGTCACGCAGCCACAATCCCTGCTGATTTTTAGAGACTGAAGTTTTGGGGACATCTCTTCCTGGCACTGGAAGCCTGGGCTGAGAGGTCTGGTGTTGGGCTGGGACCCCTTGCTCCTCATGGGAGGCCTCAGCAACTGAGATATTCCTCCTGATTAAGAACACATCACACATGGGTGTTGGGCCAGCCATTCTAGGCCTTCCTCCATGTGCTTTCTTCTTTCTTTCCTTAGTTGTAGGATTTCCATTCAACCACATTTAAGGTGGTTTTGAATGATGGTTGTTCTGTATTTTAGTCTTAATTTTGAGGTAGTTGTGGGATGTGGTGAGTCTCAGCATCTATCTACGCTGCTGTCTTGGTTCTCCAAAATATATATAGTAGAATTCAGAGTCCAGACCCAAACTGTAAGAGAACATTTATTGGATAAATTATAGAGGTAGAAAGAGTAATTCCTAGAAGAAATAGGCTTAGGAAACAAGTTTCAGAGGAAGGGCCCTTGGAGCTTGGGAGTGAGGAAGCCAATGGTAATGTGCCTGTGGTAGGATGGGAGATGGGGAAGGGAAAGGAAAAGGCACAAGGCACAGGTGTACTCTGGGGAGGGAGAGTGCACTTGGTCCTCCGTCCTAAGGAAATAAAGAGTGGAGATTTTAGGGGAGGTCCCAGGGGAAGATCTCGTAGAATATTCAGCAGTTTCCCAGGTGTGTCCTTATTGGGTAGTGGTCTCCACTGATTGATTGGCCGTCACCAGGGCAGGCGGTTGTTATTCCATGCAGCTAGTCCTGATGTCAGCTGTGGCTAGTTTTGTTGCTTATATGGGCCTGGAGCTGAAATACAACTGAGGTTTAAATGTTATTTCTATAGAGCAGGGGTCCTCAAACTATGGCCCGCGGGCCACATGCGGCCGCCGAAAACATTTATCCGGCCCGCCGGGTGTTTTTGCTGCCACTGTGTGCATAGGAATTTGTTCATAGTTTTTTTTAAAACTATAGTCCAGCCCTCCAACGGTCTGAGGGACAGTGAACTGGCCCCCTGTTTAAAAAGTTTGAGGACCCCTGCTATAGAGGAAAGGTCAGGAGTCGAAACTAGTGTTATGCTAGGGGAGGAAAAGTTACCCTGGGGGTGAGGTCCCACCCTACAGTTGATTGTCCATTGTTAGGCACCTGGTGCTTTCCACCCTGGTGACTTTCTGTATCTGGCCCATTGTCCTTGCTCTGCTCACATCTGTCTAAATGCCTATAACATCTATATATTTTTTTAAAAAAAATCTTTGCATTTCTCTGCAATTAGCTCCTATTACTATAATACTTTCCTTATTCCCTAAAATTTTAGCTCAGTATGTACTTTGTGTTGTTTTTCCACTGTTAGGGATTATTTTCTTTAATCTTGAAAACCACACATCTCTCTCCTCTTTTATAAGTAATACTAGAGGGGAGGAGAGTCCCTCAGCCCAGCCTGCCCGCTCTCACAGTCCGGGAGCCCTCAGGGGATTTCATCTGCAGCAGGCAACCTGGCTGATAAGGGGAAGGCACCACCCTCATCACCCTGCTGCTGTTGCCACTGCTGGCTGCCCCAGCCCCCAAGGTGTTTTCATCAACCCGCACTCTAGTTCCTTCACCACGAAAAAATGACAACTTTCTTTAGGCATTTTCAAGGTGTGTCTTTCATAGGATATGACATTTCTTTCTTTCTTTTTTTATCCTCACCTGAGGATATTTTTCTATTGATTTTTAGAGAGCGTGGAAGAGAGAGGGAAAGACAGAAACATCAATGTGAGAGGGACACCAAATTAGGATGACATATAAATTAGGATTGCATAAAACTAGTAAGAAACAGAAAACTCAGGTTTATGAGCTCTGCTTATGGAGAAATTATTGTTTTAAATTTATACATAATATGACTTATTTCCACAAAAAGTTAAGCACTATTTGGGTAAAGTTAACACTTTCCACATGTAAAAGACTAGGGTGGTTTTATTTCTGAGTATGGTATTGTGTCCAGCTGGAATGTATAGCTTAGCTGTTGTTTTGATTTTGAACCATTGCATTGAAATGGCATTTTCATTCTAGAGGAGACCTATTAAGGAAAGAAGTACATTATTTTCTATCACGTGCCTACTCTGTGCCAGCCACAGGGCTAAATGCCTTCATGGGCATTGTTTCAGTGAATTCCTGTGATGACCATATTTGCCACAATTTCTTCTTTTCTTTAAACTTTATTTTGAGAACTGTAGATTCACATGTTGTAAGATAAATTCTGTGTACCCTTGACTTGGCTTCTTCCAATGGTAATTTCTTATATAACTACTAGAGGCCCAGTGCATGAAATTCATACACGGGAGAGGGAGTCCCCTCAGCCCAGCCTGCACCCTTTCTAATCCGGGACCCCTCGGGGGATGTCCGACTGCTGGTTTAGGCCCGATCCCGGCAGTCGGACATTCCTCTCATAATCCTGGACCACTGGCTTCTAATTGCTCACCTGCCTGCCTGCCTGGTTACCCCTAACTGCCCCCCTTTTCCGGCCTTATTGTCCCTTACTGCCTGTGCATGCCAGCCTGATTGCCCCTAACTGCCCCCGTCGCCCCGTGCAGCCTGCAGCTCAATCATTTGGTCATCCTTCACTAACCCCCCTGCCAGCCTTGTCACCCCAGGCAGCCTGCTTGTTCAGTTGTTTGGTCATCCCTTACTAACTCCCCTGCTGGCCTGGCCATAGGCAGCCATCTTGTGAGGGCTTGAGGGTTAATTTGCATATTACCTCTTTATTATATAGGATAGTAGAGATTTACAAGTGGGAAATTGTCATTGATACAATCCATTGACCTTTTTTAGATTTCACCAGTATTACATGTACTTTGTGTGTGTGTGTGTGTGTGTGTGTGTGTATTTTGTTCTGTGCAATTTTCCCATAAGTGTAGGCTACCCTTTTAAATTCAAATTATAAGGTAAACAAGGCTCAGATAATTTATTTGGAATGCCTAAACTATAGGCCTGGGGTTTGATTTTAGGTCTATTTGATTCAAACTTTTGCATTTTCAGTAATAGTAATGATGAATATAATCAATTATAACAATATAATAAATTATAATCGATTATAACATCAGTAGTAATGATGGATAACAATATAATCAGTTATAACATGGCTGAACCTCACTGAGTTACATATGAAACAGACTGAATACTTACTATGTGTCAGAGACTGTTCTAATGTATTAACTCATTTAATCCCCCCAACAGCTATACCTCAGAAGTTATATCACAGTTGAATTAGTACCATTAGTTAAACTAATCATATTACCAAGGAGTAGGCAATTTTTTTTTACTATTCCTGAAATCAGTAATAAAATAGTGATATTCTACCTTCTTTTTACATAATTCATATTTTGCACTTCTGACCATAATCACTGATTTTGGCAGTGGTGATTAAGTGTGTGTGTATGTGTGTGTGTGTGTGTGTGTGTGTGTACATGAAGTGAGACCTGTTTACATTGAGTTGTTTAGAGATACCTTAAAAATATTTATTACATTGCAAATAAGGGCTATTTTAGGCAGGATGCCAGGGTTTTAAGGTAATAAATATAAACCTCTAAGTATACTTAAGGACATAAGCTTTTTCTAGAGATTTTAGTTCTTTTTGGCCAAATACAGCCCCAGGAATGTTTGAATTTAAGCAAATCATTCAAATTACATATCTATCTTTCAAAGTGGACACTAATACATTTGGTTGTGAATTAGTACTGATTATCAGAATACTTAGTGCTTTAGGAAGATAATAGATAAAACGATCAATTGTCCATAATTTACTCTACAATCTTTGCTGTTAAATATTGTGTAAAGTTGTCCCTGTGATGAACAGGAGCACTTATTCAGACCAGAAATAACAACAGTCCCGTGTGTTGTAGATCCCAGGAGGTCTTGGTGTTTTTGTAGACAGCAGACAGAAATAAAAGGAATTTTGTCCTTTTTACCTCATGTAATCCCACTGGGAAATGAAACATGTGCTGTGAGTTGATATTGACTTCTGCCAGGTCACCTCCCTGAAGAGTCTTGGGCAAGCACCATTGCAATATTTCTTGGACAGGAGTCTGACAGCCCCCGAATGAGATGGATGGGCTATGCAGTGTGCTACTGTGGAACACTGTGCTACTGTGCTCCAAGGAAGCTTCCATTGGGGAGCGCCTGTAACCGCATCTTTCAGAGCTATCAGAGCCCCCAAATTAGAGTCAAACATAAACTTAAGTTCTACATAGCTGTGTGTGTTTTCTTGAAAAGTGGGTGACTGCAGTAATGTAGCACAAAGTATGGTTTATTCTGCCTTTTTACACCTTATTTTGGGCATTAGATAATGCAAAGTTTTTGAAGCTATATAAGGAACTATTTGGAAACCACAAAACCTTTTTAGTGGACCTCTGTATCAATTTCTGTTCTTCTAAGGAGGTTTTTCCTATTCGTGACTCACTTCACTCTTTGGCTAACATTGAAGGAATGTAATAACAATTAAGGAAAGGAATGTATGCCTTTTCTTCTTTCATTGAAAGCTTGTACACATTTTCTTTCTCAGGTTATGTAGTAAACTCGCAGGACTGTAGAATGTTGACAACTGTGAAAGTTAAAAACTAGTCTATTAATACATACTTGTTTGGAATGGAAAAATAAAAAAGCTTCCTTTGCTTCTTTGGAGAAGTGTTTTGCTGGATGGTCCAGAATATAAATCCAGCAAAGAAGACATGTTCCAGCCGTCACTTACACACACCTTAAGTGAAATTAATGAGATCACTCTAAGATTACGCTTTGTGTTTTATTTTCATTTTATAGGTCTGTATGAGCTGTTGGCTGCCCTGCCAGCCCAGCTGCAGCCACATGTGGATAGCCAGGAAGACCTAACCTTCCTCTGGGATATGTTTGGTGAAAAAAGCCTGCATTCACTGGTAAAGGTAAACCATGCTGATGTCAGATTCTCTTTGTGGAAAAACATATGGAAAAATATTTTGAGCGCCATCTAGTAAACCAGAGATTAAATTGTTGCTTTCTGAAAACAAAACAGCCTTGTTTCATTTCATTGATGGGTGTGGAAGTTGTTAAAGATTCTACCAAAAATACATAGATGATTTCACTTAATGGTGGTGATTTTGCTGTGCATACTAATGCAGCAAATATGTGGTTGCCCTTGTTTAGAAAACGAATATGAAATAGTAGCAGGAAGGTTTAGACTCTTTATGGTCAGCATTCATGAGCTGGAATTTAACTTAAATAAATAAATGTTCATAGCAAAAATTAGAAGGAATATATTTTCTGAGGTTAAGGATGGCAGCAGTTCAGTAGCCACATTAATTTAAAATAATTTCCTTTAACAAAGTCAACTGAAATTCTAGCAAGCTATTTCTTTTCTTGGCGTGATGCCATAGAAGTGGTATTTTGTGTATAAATACACTGAAGCTAAATACGAATAAAAACAGTGTTTTGAGACAGTTTTAGTAAAGCATCATGTCATGAAAATGATCAGTCACCAGAATTCAGATCTTGCTCCACAGCAATACTGGGAGTGATCAGACTTCTTAAAATAGTAAAATGAGAACAAGAAACTTACTGGAAAATATGCCACTCTTGCCTCTGGAAATATGAATCGAGTTTCTCTCATTTAACTCAAATTGAAAGAAATTTAGAGTCTGTGGGAGCTAGGAACTCATGATGCCTCAACAATATCCAGACCTGTACTTACTTACACTAAGTCTGTATGGTTGTCTATTCTGATAAGATGCTTTTAATTGATGTAGAATATTTGAAAGCGAGCAACCTCTGAGTTGCAATTGCTTCAAAGGACAGGAAAATTATTACTTTTTTTTCCTGTTAAATTGGCTGAAATTTGTATGCCTCAAGCTGTGGCAGTTCTCAAGAAGTGAAAGTGTTGATATGTGGCATTTTTAGCATGACATGTAAAAAGTAGAATGTCTTATTTGCTTATTTAGTTGTTATATAATTGCTAAAGTATTGTTATATTCTGAATAATTTTAGGTAGTTTAGTTGGTCTCTTGAGATGTATTAGATATAGTGTTGGAATTATAGTGGATAAAGTTTATGACTTACTGAGGCAACCATGGAAATATTCCTGTGTCGAATGTGTGGAAGTTGGGTAGGCATGGTTTTGTTTCAATTCATTTTGACAGAGGGATAAAATATATTTTAAATGGCATCATCACCTCTTAATCATTAAATACACATGCCCCAAACAATGGATGCATGTGTGCTTGTATAATTATAGCATGGATACTACCTCAGTTTCCTTACCCATGAAATGGAAATTATAATATCTGTTGACAAGGTTGTTTGGGGGTTTCAAATAAAACAGTGAAAATTTTGGTTCTTTGATTGTTATATAGGTTCAGCAAATGGAAGTAGGCATTATTAAGGAAAAGTAAAAATTTAAGTATCTTAGCATGTGAAAGACCAAAATGAATGACAGAGATGCCACTCTTGCCTTTGGAAGTATGAATCACAGTTCTCTCCTTTAACTCAAACTGAAAGAAATTTAGAGTCTTTTTTTAAAATTTAATTTTGTTTTATTTCTTAAAGTATTACAAAGAGTATTACATATGTCTCCTTTTTCCACCCCCACCCCCGACATTCCTCCCGCCTCCCCTACCCCTGAGTGTCTTGTGTCCATTGGTTATTCTTATATGCATGCATACAAGTCCTTTGGTTGATCTCTTACCCACCCCCCAACCGTCCCCAGGCTTCCCACTGTAGTTTGACAGTCTGTTCAATGCTGCTCTGCCTCTGTATCTAATTTTGTTCATCAGTTTATAATGATCTTTATTATCCATAAATGAGTGAGACCATATGGTGTTTTTCTCAGCTTCCCAGGGGCTGGCGTAGCCTCACAGGGTCCATCTCAGCCTCACAGGGGCCGTCTCAGTCTCATAGGGGCCGTCTCAGCCCCACAGGGGCTATCACAACCTCACAGGGGCTGTCGCAGCCTCTCAGGGGCCGTTTCAACCTCATAGGGGCTGTTTCAACCACTCAGGGGCCGTCTCAGCCTCACAGGGGCCGTTTCAACCTCCCAGGGACCATCTCAACCTCCCAGGGGCTGTCTCAGCCTCACAGGGGCCGTCACAGCCTCGCAGGGGGTGCCGCATCCCACGTTGGGAGTGAAGGTGCAAGTCAGAAGCTCTTCTCGCTGTCTCTCCTGCTGCTCCCTTGCATATCGCCGATGCTGAAAGTTTCTGAGAGCAGTCTGCAGGTGCTGGACATCATAGTTTAACTGGTCAACACAAAGTTTGGCATTCTGTCTTTTGTTGGGCGGCTCTTGCTCTACAAAATCTCCAGGTGTTCTTGGTGGCTGAATATCTGGAATGCTTGCTTGGATTTCGTTTTCTACTAAGTGCACAGACTGCTTGTCTGCCGTCTCCTAGTGTCCCATGTGAGACTGGATCTGGTGGACCTGCTTGTGCATTTGCTGGTACAGTGGTTCCATGTTGCCAGCTCAGCTGGGTCCGGCTCCGGCTTCCTCCGAACCTGATTCTGCTTCTTGAGTGTGTCCCTTATGTATGCGAGGAGTTGAAATCTACAGTTTGTTGGGTTAGGCTGCAAAAGCACAGGTGGTTCCTTTTGTGCCACTGGCACAGCTTGGGCGGGGATGTAAATTGAATAGGGCAAGGTCTCCGGGAATCACCAGGGCGGAGCAAAGAGCAATGGTGTCTCTGAGACTCCTCACCTCTCCGCGACTCCGTGTCTCCGCATCCCTGAGTGCCGGCGAGCAGCTCCGTGAGAAAGCCACCCTTGCTCTCCGACCCGCTGCAAGGCCGTCCCACCCCTCCTTGTAGGGGTCTGGGACCTCAGAATCCCACCCCAAACAAGCTCAGTGGATTCGAGAGTTTGTAACCCCTTCCGATTGAAAAAAACCGCACATCCAGTTGCAGCCCGCCTGGCATGTAACTCCGTCCCTCTGTTCTTGGCGCCTCTGTACATCCTACTCAGTCTCAATGCTCTTCTTTCTTTCTTCCAGTCGTAGAGCTTCCACTGGGCCAGCTTTCCCATGGTTCCGAATGATAGCTGTTTGTCTTATAGTTGGTAGTTTCAACATTGTTGTGGGAGGCAGCACCCACAGGTCTGTACCTTACGCCGCCATCTTGGTTCCTCAGTAATTTAGACTCTTAATTGAGTCTGTGGGAGCTAGGAACTCAAGTAAGAGATGGTTGTTATTTCTATTAAAAAATAAAACCAATCTGTAAAATGATTCTTAGTTACACTAACTGTTGCTTTTTAAACATAGGTTTTGTTTGTTTTTTTCTTTTAAAATGTTACCTTTATTGTTTAAAGTATTACAGGTGTCCCATTTTTCCCCATTGACCTGTCTTCACTCTTCTGTCCCCTCCCCAGGGCTTCACCCCACTATCATCTGTGTCCATGGTTATGCCTTTATGCATGTAAACTCTTTGGTTGCCCTCTTCCCTCCCCTGCTCCCCCTTCCCTCTGAGAATCCTCAGTCTGTTGCATGCTTCCATGTCTATGGATCTGTTTTGTTTGTCAGTTTATTTTGTTCATTAGATTCCAATATGAGTGAGATCATATGATACTTATCTTTCTCTGACTGACATTTCACTTAGCATAATACTCTCTAAGTCCCTCCATGATGTCCCAAAGGGTTAAAGATCCCTCTGTTTTACTGCTGCATAGTACTCCATTGAGTGAATGTACCACAGCTTTTTTATCCACTCATCTACTGATGGGCACTTGGGCTGTTTCCAGATCTTAGCTATTGTAAATAGTGCTGCTATGATTAAGCACAGGCTTTTAAAGTGTATGTCAAGAAGTTGTTAGGAAGTATACTGGAGAGTATGGATATCTGGTTTTATAAAAACAGGGAGGCAAATAAATTGATGTTGCCAGTGTTTAAATAGCACGATAACGTGTATTATTTCAAGTGTTTTTCAGTAATTGTTTAAAATGTATTTTTAAAATTAGTTTTCTTATGTACCTTTGGTGTATTCTCAGTTGTGAATAGTTTCCCCTATACCCAGCTTTTATCACATGCAGACCTCAGGGTGTTCTTTGACCCATTCTATTAGTTTTCAAGGACCAACAGCTTAAAATGCCTTCAAGAGGCAGGATCATGGGGTTGTAATTCAAACAGCTGGAACAAACTGCTTAACTGGATTGTAGGTGTCTCTACTGGAGGAGGGTGGATAGAACCTCAGCTTTCATACATAAATCTTGATAGAGAAAAAGGAATTTGTTTGAAAAGATTTGTTTTAGGATGAATCAAAATGTGCTTGAATATAACATTCTTTTGCCTGCAGTTGAAGCTGTTGATATGTGATTTAGAAATGGGGCAAGACAAAATATGATTTCATTCTAGCATAAAATTTTCATAGTTGTCATTTTATTTTTTTAAAAAAGGGGCTGTTAACCCTAACAGTTTGGCTCAGTGGCTAGAGCGTCAGCCTGCGGACTGAAGGATCCCAGGTTCTATTCCGATCAAGGGCATGTACCTTGGTTGCGGGCACATCCCCAGTAGGGGGTGTGCAGGAGGCAGCTGATCGATGCTTCTCTCTCATCGATGTTTCTAACTCTCTATCCCTCTCCCTTCCTCTCTGTAAACATCAATAAAATATATTTAAAAAAATAAAAATAAATAAAAAAATAAGAAAAGGGCTGTTAAATCATCACACAGTTTTAAATACTTATACTTTTATTTTGTATCTAGAAGCCCTATCACGAATTCATGCACCAGTGGGGTCCCTTAGCCTTGCCTGCGGGATCAGGCTGAAACCAGCTCTCTGACATCCCCCAAGGGGTCCCAGATTGTGAGAAGGCACAGGCCAGGCCGAGGGACCCCACCAGTGCATGATCGGGGCCAGGGAGGGACAGGGGAGGTTGGCCAGCCAGCGAGGGACTGTCGGAGGGCTCCAGGGGGTGTCTGGCCTGTCTCGCTCAGTCCTGATTGGCTGGACCCCAGCAGCAAACTAACCTACCATTTGGAGTATCTTCCCCCTGGTGATCAGTCCATGTCATAGCGACTGGTCGACCGGTTGACTGTCCGCTCCCTGGTGGTCAGTGCATGTTATAGCTAGTGGTTGAGCGGCCTTAGCATATCATTAACATATTACACTTTGCTTGGTTGAACGGACAAACAGATGTCTGGGCACTTAGCATATTAGGCTTTTATTATATAGGATGTAAAATATACTTAAGGAGAGGAAGTCTAGCATTACAGTCTGGGACAGGTATGCCATGCCACTTTGGAAATTGAGCCACACTCTGGTAGGAATACCATAAGTTATGAGTTTGTCACTGCAAAAGGAAATATGATGATCCGGTGTTAGCTATGGATTTTTATTTTAGAAGAAAAATTTCTAAAGAGAGAATTTGAATAATAGAAACTGTGAGCATGAGATTTTAGAAGTATCAGAAGAAAGATGGTACCAATAGAAGACCTAGGGAAATATCCTATCTAATAAAGAGAGAATATGCTAATTGACCCTCATGCTGTCACAAAGATAGTGATGCCCACAGCCAGTAAGGAGGGAATATGCTAATTGACTGCCATACCCTCAAATATGGCAGCACCCAGTCCCCTAACCCCCGCCGGGATGGCAGGCGTGGCAAGGGTGGGCCCACCCCTAGGCAGGTCTGGCCTTGCCTTGCACCTGCTTCCAGAGTCCCCCAGTCCCCTCAGCCCCCCAGCCGCCCAGGGCCAGCCTGCAGCACAGGCAAGCCTCAGATGTCGGCTGCCCAGCTGCCTAGGGCTGGCCGGAGGCGCAGGCAAGCCTTGGATGGTGACTGCCCAGCTGCCCAGGGCCACCTGAGGCTCAGATAACCAGGGCTGCCTGAGGCTTTTACTGCCAGCAGTGGCAGCCTCACCCCTGATTGGCCTGCAGCCCCTCCCCCTGGCCAGCCCTGCCCCTGATAGCCCCCCCCAATAAGAGGTGGGGCCTGGTGGCCAACCTCCTGAAGCCCCTCCCCCCTGCTGGCCCTGCCCCAGAGGGACCCCCACCACTCTGATCGGCCCAAAGCCCCTCCCGCAGCCATCCCTGCCCCTGATTGCCCCCCCTACCCCATTAGGGGGCTGGATCAGCTGGCCAACCTCCTGCAGCTTCTCCCCCCGCCCATCCCCTTGGGCTTTTGGCTGGTTGCCTCTGCCCCTGATTGGAGTGGGGTGTCAATCAGGGATGTAGCTGGCTGGTGGGAGGGGCTGTGGGCCTATTGGGGTAGTGGGGACCAATCGGGGGCAGGGCCAGCCAGGAGGAGGGGCTGTGGGCAGTCAGCTGGCCGGCCACACCCCCGATCAGGGTGCGGAGGCCAATCTGGGGTGGGGCCCACAGCCCCTCCCCACAGCCGTCCCCACCCCTGATCAGCCCCCAACACCTCGATCTGCTTGCGGCCCCTTTTCCCAGCCAGCTCCACCCCTGATCGCTCCCCCACACCAATAGGGAGTGGGGCTGCAAGCCAACCTCCCACTGCCCCTCCCCGGGCTGCTGACCCCCAATCAGCCCCCCTACCCTATTCAGGGGCAGGGCCAGCCCACCACCCACAGTCCCTCCCGATGGCCGGCCCCGCCCCCAATCAGCCCTCCACCCCAATTGGGGGCAGGGCCCGCTGGTCAATCGCCTATGGCCTCTCCCCCAGCCAGCCTGGCCCTGATGAGGCCCCAATTGGGGTGGTCCGGCCGGCCAACCTCCCGCCGTCTCCTCCTCCCGAAAGGCCAGGCCCTATCCACCCCATTGGGGCTGGGCCGGCTGGACCCCATTGGTGCACAAATTTGTGCACTGGGCCTCTAGTCATATATAAGAATGGAAATACAGCCTGGTTGGTGTGGCTTAGTGGTTGAGCATTCACCTGTGAACCAAGAGATCACGGTTCAATTCCTGGTCAGGACACATGCCCAGGGTTGCAGACTCGTTCCTTAGTAGAGGCTGTGCAGGAGGCATCTGATCAATGATTCTCCCTCATCCATGTTTCTACCTCTATCCCCCTCGCCCTCTCTCTCTAAAATCAATAAAAACATATTTTTTAAAAGAAAAAAAGAATGGAAATACATAAAGATGTGGAAAGACAAGAATGTTAGCATTCGCATGATCCAGTGATAGTCATAGACCACCAATATGCATTGAGCCACATTGTTTTATTGAATATTATAATTACATAATATTATATTAGTGTCAGGTGTACAACATAATGATTTGACATTTGTATATATTGTGAAATGCTCACCACGATAAGTATTTATCCACTATCCCTATCCTCTGTCTCTTATGATGAGAACATTTAAGACTTACTTTCTTAGCAACTTTCAAGTTTGTTACAATATTATTGACTACATTCTCCATGCTTTACATCCCCATGGCTAATTTATTTTGCAAGATTGTACCCATTTCACCTACTCCAGCCCTCTCTCTTCTGGCCACCAATCTATTCTTTGTATCTGTAAGATTGGTTTTATTTTGTGTTTTAGATTCTACATAAAAGTGAAATCATGTTGTGTCCATCCATGTTGTTGCAAATGGCAAGATTTCATTCTGTTTTTTTGTGGCTGAGTAATATTTGCATTGTGTATATGTACCACATCTTTTTTATCCAATCGTCTATCAGTGGACACTTAGATTGCTTCCATATCTTGAATATCATAAGTGATGCTGCAATGAACATAAAAGTGCACATGTATTTTTGAATTTGTGTTTTCATTTTCTTCAGATAAATACTCAGAAGTGGAATTGCTGGATCATATTTTGAATTATTTGAGGAACTTCCATACTATTTTTCATAGTGGCTGCACTAATTTGCATTCTCACCAACCAAGCATGAAGGTTTCTCCATATCCTTGCCAACTCTTGTTATTTATAGACATTTTGATGATAGCCATTCTGACTGTTGTGAGGTGGTATCTCATTGTGGTTTTGATTTGCATTTAACTGATGATTAGCGATGTTGAGAATCTTTTCATGTGTCTGTTGGCCATCTGTATGTTTTTTTGGAAAACTACCTGTTCAGATCTTCAGTTCATTTTAAAAAAAATTTTGTTTTGTTTTGTAGTCTTGTTTTGTTTTGTTAATTGTATTATATGAGTTCTTTATATATTTTGGATATTAACCCCTTATCAGATTTATGATTTACAAATCTTCCCTCATACAGTAGGTTTTGTTTTCAGTTTGTTGATGATTTCCTTTGCTTTGCAGAAGTTTTTTTCATTTGATGTAGTTCCATTTGTTTATTTTTGCATTGGTTAACCTTGCCCTTGGTGTCAGGTTCAAAAATGATGTCAATCTATGTTTTCTTCTATAGTTTAATGGTTTCAGGTCTTACATTCAAGTTTTTAATCCAGTGTGAGTTATTTTTTGTGTATGGTATAAGATATTGGTCCAGTTTTATTATTTTGCATTTGTTTGTCCAGTTTTCCCAACACCATTTACTGAAGAGATTGTCATTTTTACAATGGTATATTTTTGCCTCATTTGTCATAAGTTAATTGACCATATATGCACAGGTTTATTTCTAGGCTCTCTATTCTGTTCCATTGATCCCTGTGTCTGTCTTTATTCCAAAACCATATAATTTTGATTACTATAGATTTGTAATTTGGTTTGAAATCAGGGAGCATGATGCCTCCAGCTTTTCTCTTCAAGATTACTTTGGCTATTCAGGATCTTTTGTGGTTCTGTACAAATTTTAGTGTTATTTCTTCTATTCGTGAAAAATGCCATTGGAGTTTTGATAGGAATTGCATTGAATCTGCAGATTACTTTGGGTAATATGGACATTTTAACATTAATTCTTTTAATCCACAAGCATAGAATATCTTATATTTATTTGTGTTGTCTTCATTTTCTTTCATCAGTGTCTTATAGTTTTCAGTTTACAGGTCTTTTCTTAAATTTATTTCTGGGTATCTAATTTTTTGATGCAATTATAAGTGGGATTGTTTTCTAAATTTCTCTTTCTAATAGTTTGTTGTTAGTGTATAAAAATGTAATAATGGGAGATATCTGTAATACTATCAATAATAATATATTTTTAAAAAATGCAACAAATTTTTGTATATTGATTTTGTATCTTGCAACTATTCTGAATTTGTTTATTAGTTCTAACAGTATTTGTGTGTGTGTGTGTGTGTGTGTGTGTGTGTAGTCTTAGGGTTTTCTATAGATAAAACCATGCCATCCATAAAAAGTGACAGTTGTACTTCTTCCTTTCCAATTTGGATGCCTTTTATTTCTTTTTCTTGTTGAATTGCTCTCACTAGGACAGACATTACCTTTTAAATATTTGCATATGTGAACAGGGGCAGGAGGGGAAAAAAAGGTAGTTCTCTGAATTTTATCTATTTTGTGATTCTGAAGTACTTTAACCATATCACAAATTGATATTTTCTTTTGTTTAAAATTAGTTTTAGAGAGGAAAGGATAGGGAGAGAAAACATAAAAATGAAAAAAAAATGTTGATCATTTGTCTCCCATAAGCACCCTAACCGGGGATTGCACCCATAACCCAGGTATGCCCTGACTGGAATAGAATTTGAGACCCTTTAGTGTACAGGATGGTAATCCAACCAACTGAGCTTTTTCTCAAGAAAACTTTCCAGATTCTGTTATTGGTGGAAGTGGAGTTCCTGGAGTGCTGTGAGGAAAATAATTTCCTGAGGCCCCTGTGGGAGGATGGGGTTTCATAGAAAACTTTATTGATGATGTAAAATTAAGGGTAGGTCCCCCTCCAAGGTTTCATTTCTGTACCGCTCGCCATGGAAGATGTCTTCAGCGGGGCCAGAATTAAGGCCACTGCCCAGAATTTCTGCTCCATATTAAAGTCCAGTCCAAACTCTGGCCAGCTTATTAGTTTGTGTTCCCAGTTGCAGTCAATTGAGTGTGGGGTCCTCATGGCTGTGGGTCATGTGGCTACTTAAGGCCACATGGCTATGAAGAGAGAAGAGGTGAGTGCATGGGTGAGTGTGGGTCACGGAGTAGGGAACTAGAGGATTAGTGACGTTGAGCATCATTTCATGTGTCTCTTGGCCATCTGTATGTCTTCTTTGGTAAAAAGAAGCAGGGAACTCTTTGGGGATTTTAAGCAGGAGCTTCTTCAAACCAATTAACTTTTTAAGTTTTCCCTCACTTCTGATGGGGTCCACCCTCTAGCCCAGTGGTTCTCAACCTGTGGGTCGTGACCCCTTTGGGGGTTGAACTACCCTTTCACAGGGGTCACCTAAGACCATCGGAAAACACA
>NW_006285480.1:936732-941385 GCF_000327345.1 Myotis davidii
TTTATGGTTGGGGGTCACCACAACATGAGGAACTGTATTAAAGGGTCACAGCATTAGGAAGGTTGAGAACCACTGCCCTAGCCAATCCTTTATTCCCCAGGCTAGACTCACAGGCAAGCACCTTCCCTGCACCACCCTGACTTCTACTGCACATGTGGCCTATCTCTCCCTTCCCCCCCCCAACAATCCTCTATCGGAGGGGGAAAGGGACGGGTGTTAGTCTCTTTGGAGGGATGATGTTGTGATTCCTTGGGTATGAAGCTGAAGCTTCCTGGTGAAACAAACAGGTTTATGCTTCCTAGTTGAATATGCTCAACAATGTCTGTCTCTCCCTTTGCTCTCTTCCTTTACTAATATTAACTAGCTAACTATGGTAATAATAATATGACTGAATTAATGTGTGTGTGTTTGTGATTTTAGTCTTAAAGAATAGTACTATTCAGACTCTTATAACATTTATTTACATAGTTTTAACTTTTGATGATTGATTGCTTTATTCATACTGTCTTTGTTGAGTTCTTACTATATGCCAGGCACTGTGTATACCATTAGGGCAAAAATTTGCAACAGAGCAGGCACACTCCCTTGCCCTGTGGAGTCTTCAGTCTCCCAGAGGGGTTGTAGATGAGGGACTGGGCAGCTACAATATTATGACAGGTCAATGTGTCATGTTTTGAGCTTTTATGAAAAGCACAAGGTGTGTAGCTCAATGTTGGACTTGGAGAGAGTCTGTTGGAGGATTTGATATTTTAAGTTAAAAACTACATGTAAAATAGTAATTGGTCAAGTAAAAGTTTATTGGAGGGGGAATTAAGCAGAACGAGTAATGTACACAAACACCTAGAACAGTGGTTCTCGACCTTGGCTGCATATTAGAATCACCTGGGAATCTTTGTAAAATCCTGATTTCTGGGCCTCATCCTCCGGAAATTCTGTTTCTTTGTTACTAATGTTGTGGCCTCACCCCATAACAAAGAAACAGAATTTCCGGAGGATGAGGCCCAGAAATCAGGATTTTACAAAGATTCCCAGGTGATTCTAATGTGCAGCCAAGGTTGAGAACCACTGACCTAGAAGCAGGAGTGAATATTATGCTTTTAGGATGGGTGCTGACCTTCTCTAGGCTGATACACAGAGCAAGGAAGGGTGTTGGGGAGCAGTGCAAGAAAGAGAAATAGAAAGTTATTTGAATGGCTTTCATTTTATCCTAACAGTGGGAGCCATTGCATTGAAAGGTTTAAAGCAGGGAAGTAAAGATAGCAGATTTTTCTTTTAGAGATAAATTAGTGCATTATGGAGATTAGATGGGACATGAGATTTTCAGGTGGCAGAGTGTTTTGAGAATGAAGCTGGTATTAGTTTTGAGAAAGGGATTCTGATATTCAACCTATCCTCACAGCATATGTGCTATTTGTTAAAATATTAAATCTGCTCTTCCCATTGTTAAATAACTGCTGACCTCAGCTCCTGTGCACCCTCCAAACCCCATTCTCTTATTCAACCACTTAATTGTTTATGTCAGGCCACTGGGAGTTGGGAGAGGGCTCTAGGAGATCTGTACTAATAACCAAACAGTTACCTATTAGATAGTTGGATATATGCATCCTGAACTGAGGCAGTAGGGTTGCCAGGTAAAAAACAGGGTGTCCAGTTTAATTTAAACTTAACATAAACAATGAATAATTTTTTAGATAAGTATGAACCATGTAATAGTTGTGTTTTTATTTCTGAAATCTGGCAACTCTATTTGGGAGTCATCAGCACTTAGGGGGTAACATTCTTTGATATTAGCTTTATTGAGATATAAATCACATACCATACAACTTACCCAATTAAAACATCTACACTAATAAAAGACAAACATGCAAATTGACCGTACCTTCCCTATGCCCAAGTCACACCCACCAGCCAATCAGAGCGACTATATGCAAATTAACCCAACCAAAATGGCAGCTGGCAGCCACGGAGCTGGAGCAAGTAGGAGGCTTGGTTGCCCCAGTGATGGAGGAAGCCAAGCTTCCCGCCGGCCACGCTGGCTCTGAGCTCCACTCAAGGTAACAAAGTTTCAATTATAGAAGCTAAATAAACCCCAGATACCTTCTTTCAGCGGGCTGTGGCCATGGAGCTGGAGCGAGCAGGAGGCTTGGGTTGCCCCTGGCGATGGAGGAAGCCAAGCTTCCCGTTCCGCCCTGGCTGGCTCTGAGCTCCACTCAAGGCTACAAAGTTTCGATTATAGAAGGTAAATAAATCCCAGAATAAAAAAAAAGAAAAAGAATAAAAGGAGAGGCTGGGAGCTTCCATTGCCGGGGGGCTTGGCCAGCCTGAAAACGGCCCTTAGCCCCTCACCCAGACTGGCCATACACCCCAGTGGGGACCCCCCCCCCTGAAGGGGGTTTGGCCAGCCTGAAAACAGCCATCAGCCCCTCACCCAGGCTGGCCAGGCACCCCAGTAGGGACCCTACCCTGAAGGGGGTGCGATCAGCTGCAAACAGCTATCAGCCCCTCACCCAGGCTGGCCAAGCACCCCAGCGGGACCCATACCCTGACCCGGCAAACCAGCCGGCCCCCACCCATGCACCAGGCCTCTATCCTATATAATAAAAAAGTAATATGCAAATTGACCCTAACAGCAGAATGCCTGGGAATGACTGGTCACTATGACACATACTGACCACCAGGGGGCAGATGCTCAATGCAGGAACTGTCCCCTGGTGGTCAGTGCGCTCCCACAGGGGGAGCTCTGCTCAGCCACAAGCCAGGCTTATGGCTGCCAGTACAGCGGTGGTGGTGAGAGCCTCTCCTGCCTCCTCAGCAGCGCTAAGGATGTCCGACTGCAGCTTAGGCCTGCTCCCCGCTGGCAAGTGGACATCCCCCCCAAGGGCTGCCAGGCTGCCAGAGGGATGTCTGTCTGCCATCTTGGGCCCGTTCCCCCAGGGAGCGGGCCTAAGCCAGCAGGTGGACATCCTCTGAGGGGTCCCAGACTGCAAGAGGGCATAGGCCAGGCTGAGGGATCCACCCCCCACTCCCCCGAGTGCACAAATTTTTGTGCACCGGGCCTCTAGTATAATATAATGGATTTTAGTTATCCCCAAGGTTGTGCACCCATCACCATAATTAATTTTTAGAATATTTTCATTATCTTATAAAGTAACCCCACACCATATAGCTGTTGTCCCTCAATCCATTCATCCATACCCTCATCCTTTCCCCATTTCACTCCTAGCCATAAGCAACAATTTTCATGCTGTATACATTTTTCCATTTTGGAAATTTCACATAAATGGGATTATATAATGTGGTTTTTAGTCTTTAAAATTTATTTTTTAGTTATTTTTAGATAGTAACTATTTTTATTTAGTAATTTTTTCATTTTAAAATAATTTTTATTGTTCAATTACACTTGACATATATTATATATCAACTAGAGGCCTGGTGCACAAAATTCGTGCACAGAAAGGGGGGGGTGGTCTCCCTCAGCCCAGCCTTCACCCTCTCCAATCTGGGACCCATTAGGGGATGTTTGACTGCCGGTTTAGGCCCCATCCCGGGGACCAGGCCTAAACCAGCATTTGGACATCCCTTTCATAATCCTGCACTGCTGGCTCCTAATTGCCCACCTGCCTGCTTGCCTGGTTGCCCCTAATTGCCCCCCCCACCTCCTGCTGGCCTGATTGCCCCGTCCCTCACTAACCCCCCTGCCGGCCTGTTCGTAGGCAGCGATCTTGTGAGCGTGTGAGGGTTAATTTGCATATTACCTCTTTATTATATAGGATTTCAGGTATGTAACCCAGTGATCAGACATTTGTATAACTTATGAAGTGATCACTATGGTAAATATAGTACCCATCAAGCACCATACATATTTATTACAATATTATTGACTATATTTTCTGTGCTGTACTTTACATCCGATGACTATTCTGTAACAGCCAATTTGTACTTCTTAATCCCTTCACCTTTTGCACCCACCCTCCCAACCCCCCTCTCATTTGGCAACCATCAAAATGTTCTCTGTATATATGAGTCTGTTTCTGTTTGTTGTTTTATTTTATTTTTTTTTAGATTCAATCATTGATAGACATATATTTATTGCCATTTTATTGTTCATATGTTTTATCTTTAATTTTCTTCTTCTTAAAGTAAATCCTTTAACACTTCATATAATACTGGTTTGGTGGTGATGAACTCCTTTAGCTTTTTCTTGTCCAGGAAGCTCTTTATCTGCCCTTTAATTCTAAATCATAGCTTTGCTGGGTAGAGTAATCTTGATTGTAGGGCCTTGATTTTCATCACTTTGAGTATTTCTTGCCAATCCTTTCTGATCTACAAAGTGTCTGTTGATAAGTCAGCTGACAGTCTAATGGGAGCTCCCTTTTAGGTAACTAACTGCTTTTTCCATGCTGCTTTTATTCTCTCTTTGTCTTTAACCTTTGACATTTTAATTATGATGTGTTTTGGTGTGGGCCTCTTTGGGTTCATCTTGTTTGGGGACTCTCTGCGCTTCCTGGACTTTACCAAATTAGGGAAGGTTTCTGTCATATTATTATTAGAAGAGAGAAAGGGAGGAAGAGGGAGGGAGGGAAGGAAAGAGAGAGAGAGAGAGAGAGAGAGAGAGAGAGAGAGAGAGAGAGAGAGAGAGAGAAGAAGAAGTGC
>NW_006285480.1:941421-943966 GCF_000327345.1 Myotis davidii
AGAGGAGAGAAGAGGAGAAGAGAAGAGAAACATTGATTGGTTGCCTTTCTTAAATGCCTCACTCAGGGATCAAACCACAACCCAGGTATGGCCCCTGACCAGGAATCAAACCAGCAACCTTTTGGTGCATAGGATGAAGCTCAACCAACTGAGCCACTCTGCCCAAGCTATCATTAGTCAATTTCTTGCTCTCTTTCTTCTCTTTCCACCACCCCCATGATGTTAATGTTGGTACACTTGACGTTGTCTCAGAGGTTCCTTTTATTATCCTAACTTTTTTGGATTTCTTTTTCTGTTTGCTATTCTGATTGGATGTCTTTTGCTTCCTTATATTCCATAGTGATGATTTAATTCTTGGCTTCATACTATTATGTGTTATATCCCAGTAATGTATTCTTCATTTTAGGTGGTGTATCCTTTATTTCTGAAAGGTCCTTTTTTATGCTGCTGAGTTTCTCACTAAGTTCAGTGAGCATCCTTAAAACCAGTGTTTTTTTTTTTAACTGCATCTAGTGGATTGCTTGTCTCCATTTTGTTTAGTTCTTTCCTTGGAGTTTTGTTCTGTTTTTTTCATTTGGGTCATGTTTCTTTGTCTCCTCATTTTGGCAGCCTCACTGTGTTTGTTTCTATGTATCAGGTAGAGCTACTACATCTCCCAGGCTTGGTAGAGTGGCTTAATGTAGTAGGTGTTCTGTAGGGTCCAGTGGCATAGCCTCCCCAATAACCAAATCTGGGTACTCAACGTGCACCCCCAGTGTGCACTGGGACAACACTTTTGTTGTAGGTGAGCCTTGATTGCCGATGGCACATTAATGGGAGGGATTTACACCCAAGACTATCAGCTGCAAGGACTGGCTGCGACCACTGACCTCTGACCACTGTGGAGGATCAGCTGTGTAGGGGCCCACCACACAGAGCAGGACTTACTCTGGTGCCCACTGAGTCCACCTCTTGAATGTGTCACTTGTGGAGGTGGTTGAGTTGTGATACTTTGACATGGTCTGAAGTTGTCTACTGGATGGGTTATCTAGTGGGCCTCCCCAGAGGTACAGACCCAGGTTAGCCATCTCCTGTGTCCTGCCCTGTGTGAGGTGCAGAGCTATTTGCCAATGGCTGCTACTTGTCCTGGGCTCGGAGATGGACAGGTGAGGCCATGAGGCCACTTAGTAAGAAGTACGGGACATGCTGAGACCAGATGCTGCTTGTTTGAGATATTTTAGGAAAATGCTGTAAACAAGAGTGGCTGGTGCTAGTGTTGAGTCTGAGGCCACTTAGTAAGAAGTACGGGACACGCTGAGACCAGATGCTGCTTGTTTGAGATATTTTAGGAAAATCTGAAGTGTGAACCAAGGCAGGCCATTCACATGGAATACCCACTGAAAATAGTTTTAGTAGATCTGAAAGTTGAGTGGGAACAGGGTCTCAGGGAATCACCAGGGCAGGGCAAACAGTGTGAGTCAGTTTGATGTAGACTCAACTTCCTGCCAGCTCTATGGGGGAAGAGCACATCAAAGGAACAGTGGCCTCTGCCAGCACTTTTCTCTGGCAGCTCTCACCCTGATGCCAGAAAATTCATTTCTTCCCTGTATGTCTCTGGTGCCTTTCAAGTTGCTGCTCCTGTGCTGGAGCTCCGATGGAGTGAGTCCCAGTAAGTCTGTGTGCAGGACATGTAAGAGGAACTGCCTGGGACTCCAGCAGCCCTATGTCTCTCTCAGCCTCAATCTCTGTGTTTTTACAGCCAGAAGTTATGAGGCCTTGTCTTCATTGCTCTGGAACCCTGGGCCAGGGCCCTGGTGTAGAGCTACGACCCCTTGCTCCTCAGGAAGCACCTCTGCAGCTGAGATATACTTTCCCCTTTTTATTCTCACCCCAAGGATATGCTCATTGATTTTATAGAGATAGGAAAGGAGGGAGGTAAGAAAAGAGAGAGAAGATGAGAGACGAGAAAAGAGAGAAATAATCCATATGAGAGAGGAACATCGATTGGCTGCCTCCTGAGCGTTCCCTGACTTGGGATTAAACCTACAACCTAGCTATGTGCTGTGACTGGGAGTTGAACTGTCAACCTTTTGGTGTACTGAATGATGCTCCACCAACTTGAGTTATCCGTCCAGGGCAATATTCCTCCCATTTTTATCTGCCACATGTGGGTGTAGGGTCAGCCTGTTCTGCATCTCCACCCCTCCTACCAGTCTCAATGTGGTTTCTTCTTTAATTCCCTAGTTGTAGAACTTCCATTTAGCCAGATTTCAGGCATTTCTGAATCATAGTTGTTCTGTAGTTAATTTTACTTTTTATGTGGTTATAGGAGGAGGTGAGTGCTGCATTTACGTATGCTGCCATCTTGCCTGGACGTGTTTTTGGCCTTTTTTTAGTGACTAGCTTCTGGACTTAGATTAATGTTTTTAAGGTTAATCTTTCTCATAAAATGTATCAGTACTTCATTCATTTTTATGGCCGAATAGTATTCTGTTGTATGCATCTGTACCACATTTTGTTTATCCCTTTTTCTGCTCATAGACATTTGGGTTGGTTCTACATTTTG
>NW_006285480.1:943981-951906 GCF_000327345.1 Myotis davidii
TATGCTCTGTTTTTTTTGCCCAGTCCCTCCCACCCTCCATTGGATTGTTTTAAATTAAAAAACTTTTTTAGATTTATAGAAAAACTAATCAGGTGGTACAGATAGCTTTTATATACCTGCTCCCCATGCCCCCACCACAGTTTCCCATATTTTTAACATTTCACATTAGCATGGTACATTTATTCAAATTAATGAACCAATATTGATACATTAATATTAACCAAAGTCCATAGTTTTCATAAGAGTTTACCCTTTGTGTTGTACAATTCTATGAGTTTTGACAGATGCATAATGTCTTATATTCACCATTACAGTGTCATAAAGAATAGTTTCACCACCCTACAAATCCCCTGTACTTCACCTATACCTCTATTTTGGCAACCACTGATCCTTTTACTCTCTCTATAGTTTTGCTTTTTCCATAATGTCATGTTGTTGGAATCATACAGTAGGTAGCCTTCTCACACTGGTTTCTTTCACTTAGTAATATGCATTTAAGTGTCCATCAAGTCTTCTGGCATATTATCTCATTTCTGTGTACCACTGGATAGTATTTCTTCATATGTACTAGTATATACCACAGTTTGGTTCTCCATTTACCTATTGAGATGAATCTTAATTACTTCTAGTTTTTGGCAATTACAAATAAAGCTTGTATAAACATTGTGTGTAGGCTTTTGTGTGGATGTAAGTTTTCAACTCCTTTGTAATTGGATAAATACCTAGCGTCACAATTCCTAGATCATATGATGAGAATATGGTTAGCTTCCTGAGAAACTGCCAAACTGTCTTTCAAAGTGACTGTCCCATTTTCCACTGCCACCTATAGTGAGTGAGAATTTCTGTTGCTGTGCATTTTTCTCAGCATTTGGTACAGTCATTTTAATAGGTGTGGATTTTAGCCATTCTAATAGGTATGTAATGCTATCTCATTACTGTTTTAATTTTCAACTTTTTTGACATGTGATGTTAAGCATCTTTTCATGTGTTTATTTGTCACCTGTATTTATATTTTTGTCAACATAAGAAGCATTCAAACCTGTGAATAATTTTTGTGAGTTTATTTGAGCCAAACTGTCAACAATTGCTGGGATGTAAAATCCCAGTGGATTGAAATAATGCTCTAGAGAATGGTAATTTTGCACCTTATTTTACACATTATGATCAAAAAAGAAGATGTAAGTGGGAGAAAGCAAAGCAGGGGAACCTCTGGGATTGGATAAAATGTAAAATGATAGACACATATATCTTTTACATGGGTGGGTATAGGATAGTTAATAGTCAACAATTAACAGGATAACAATAATAATGAGTATTTGTAGTCTCTGCTTTGGTGCATTGGTTGTGTCCTGAGGGGTCCAGAAAAAGGGAAGTTACCCTGACATTCCAAAGTATGTCATTGTAGATTAAAAAGACAATAGACAGGCTTAGTTAAGGTAAAGATTGACCTTTGTCAGGGAAGAGTCTAGCCTAGGACATGACTACTGGTCATAAATTGCTTTTAGTTAAAAAGTTTTTATTTCAGACATCCTCCGGGGTTTCTGAGTTTGCACGTCTGCCACACAGGCCTTCCCTGAGCCTGCCAGGTTAGCTTGTGGTCTCTTTTCAGTCCACATTTTGTTGAAGTGCCTATTTAGATTATTTTGCCTATATTTTAAATTTGGGTTTTTTTTTCTTATTGTTGAGTTTTAACAATTATTTGTCTTCTTTGTATGTGTTTTGTAAATATTTTCTTCCAGTCTGTGGCTTACTGGCATCTTTCAGAGAGTAAAAGTTTTTAATGTCAATAAAGTCCAATTTATCAATTTCTATTTTATAGATTGTGCTTCTAAAAACTCACTGCCTTACACAAGGTCACCTATATTTTTTCCTTCTGTAATCTTCTAGAAGTTTTATAGTTTTGTATTTATGTTTAGTTCTGTGCAAGGTCTAAGATCTGTAGTCAAAATTTTGCATATGAATATACAAATGTCCCGTAGTGATGACTCCTTATTTATTTTTGATAGTAGTAATTGTGTATTTTTTCTCATTTTTCTCCCCTTGGTTAGCTTGGTTGTAGGTTTACCAGTTTTATTAATCTTTTCAAGAACCAGCTTTTGGTTTTGCTGATTTTCTCTATTTTATTGTTTCAGTTTTATTGATTTCTGCTCAAATTTTATTTTCTTGTTCTTGTTCTTCTTTCTCTAAGTTTCCTAAGGTAGAGGCTTAGATCATGGATACTAGTTCTCTTTTTTTTACATATGCCTTTAATGCTACAAATTCCCATTATCACTACTTTGCAGCATCCCATAAATTTTGATAATTTGTATTTTCATTTAGTTCAAAATATTTTACAGTTTTATCTTGAGATTTCTTTGACTCAGATGTTATTTAGAATTGTTTAATTTTTAAATATATGGAGATTTTCCTGCTGTCTTTGTTACTGGTTTCTAAGTTTAACTCAATGTGGTTTGAGGAAATATGCTGCATGCTTTCCATTAGATTTATTAAGGAATGTTTTATGGTCCAGGATGTGGTCTATCTTGTGAGCTTGAGAAGAATGGGTATTCCACTATTGTTAGATGAAATATTAGATCCAGTTGGTTGACAGTGCTGTTTGGTTCACTATATCTTTATTGCTTTTCTGCCTGCTCAGTCTGTCAGTTATTGATAGAGTATAATAGTGGATTTGTCTACATTTCCTTGCAATTTAATTAGTTTTGCCTCATGTATTTTGATGCTCTCCTATTAGGCATATATGAATTAAGGATTGTTATGTCTTCTTGGAAAATTGACTTCTTTATCATTGCATAATGCTCTCCTTTATTCCTGAAGTTTTTCTTTTTCTGCTTTGTCTGACATTGATATAGATACTCTAGCTTTCTTTTGGTTACTATTAGCATGGTTCATATTTGTTAGGTCTAATCAAATAATTGAATTGATACCCTCCCTGAGAACTGACCTTTAAGCCACTTCACAATGGACATTCCCCTTTTACTAAGACCACATTACACTTGCTAAGACCAAGTGTATCTCTCCGCTCAGAACCTACCCAGGTTTTGGACCTGCACAGAGAATTCTCTGCCCAGAAAAGCCTGCCTAGAGTCCTTTAAAACCTCTGAGTCCTCATCCCTGGGTGCTGGCGCCATTTGGGGGATCATCCCATTTGCGTTTCCAGATGACCTAATAAATTCATAATTCTTTACCCCTTTTGGTCTCGTGCGTTCCTCCTTAGGAGACCCTAACAATATTTTTCTCCATTTCTTTACTTTTAATCTACCTGTGTCTTTACATTGAAAGTGGATTTCTAGTAGACAGTATCTATTTAAATCTTTCTTTTTATCTATTCTCACAGTCTCTGTCTTTTAATTGGTGTATTTAGAACATCCACATTGGAAGTGATTGTTTATGTAGTTGGGTTAATATTTATCATTTTTGCAATTGAGTTGTATTCATTGCAATTATTACTTGTTTTAAATCACCTTCTCTTTCTCTTCCATCTCTGCTTTTAGTTGAATATTTTATTATTCCATTTATTCTGTGTTAGCATATTGAAACATACCTTTTTAAAAAGTTTTTTTTTCTAGTGCTTTCTACAGTTTGCTACATACATTTACAGTGAATATAGGTGTACTTTGAAATAGCACGATAACATTTTGCAGGTGGTGCAGGTACCTTATAATATTTTCAGTTCCCTTTCCCATCCTTTATAACATTGTCATTCATTTTATTTATTCAGGTGCTATCATCACCGAACACATTTCAGCTATTATTACTTTGAAGTTACCAGATCAACTAAAAATAAGAAAATAAAATATTTTGTTTTATCGTTATTTACCTTTGTTTATTCCCTCTCTAATGCTCTTTTTAAAAAATATATTTTTGAGTGTTTGACCTATATAATTTTCCTTCTCTCATAAAAGTTTCTTTTAACACCTGTTGCAGGTCTATTGGCAGCAAATTCATTGAATTTATGCTTGGTTTGTTTTTATTTCTCCTTCACTTTTGAAATACAGTTTCACTAGATACAGAATTCTAGGGTGGTGTTTTTTTTTGTTTTTATTTAAACACTTTATTTCCCTCCACTCTCTTCTTGCTTGCATGGTTTCTGATAATATGTCTAATGTAATTTTTATCCTTGTCCTCCATAGGTAAGATAGTTCTTTTCCCTCTGGTTCTTTCAAGATTTTCTATTTATCTTTGGTTTTTGTAGTTTGAATATGATATGCCAAGGTATAGATTTTTGTTTTTTGCACATTTATTCTGCTTGGTGTTTTCTTTCTTTTATTTATTTATTTAAATTTTTATTTATTGATTGATTTTAGAGAACAAGAGGAAGGGAGAGGGAAAAAGATATAGATAGATAGACAGATAGATAGATCAGTTTGTTGTTCTGTTATTGGTGGGGAGTACTCCTCTTCCCCACCAGGTGCTAAGGGATGTGGTTTTCTTGTGATATCCTGAGAAAATAATTTTCTGAGACTTGCACAGGATGATGAGATATAGTAGAAAGCTTTATTTCTGTGGAATTAAATCTCTGAGTTTTCAAGGTTCCATTTCCCTATGTCCCAGCATGGAAGAAGTGTAGCTATGACTTCAGAAGGGCTAGAATTCAAGCTGTTACCCAAGTCTCCATGCCGTGTCTGGAGCAGTGTTCAGTCTAGCATTAGGCTAGTGTAGTTTGTGTTCTCCATTGTAGTCCATCAGTCCATTATGTGTGGGGCACACATGGCCATGGGTCAGGTGGCTCTGGAGGGAACTCCGACAAATACAAGAGTCACAAGAGCATCAATAGCCAAGAGACACAAGAGAACCGAGAGTGAACTCTTTTATCTTGGGAATTTGTATTCTCAAAGTTTTGTGGCCTTGTAGTGGCCCCACTCCCTCTGGCCAATCCATGGTTCCCCAGGCTAGATTGACAGGCAAGTACCTTCCCTGCATCATCCCAACTTTACTGTACATCGTCCATTCTCCCCTTTGTCCAGTCCCTTCCCCCAGGAATCTGCAGGGAATGGGTTGGTGGTTCTCTGGAGAGTATAAAATTGCAGCTTTCTGGTGAACTACCTGAAATGGCCATGCTTATAATATCTGGCCTTCCTTTGCACCTTTTCTATTATTAATAACTAGCTAATTACAACGATATCAGTTTCATTCATTTATGCATCCATTGGAAGATTCTTGTATGTGCCCTCACCAGCGATCGAATCCACAACCTTGGCATATTGAGGTGACGCTTTAACCAACAGGCAAGGGTCTGTTTGTTGTTTTCTGAGCTTTCCAAATTTGTTGTTTGGCGTTTTGTTATTAATTTTGGAGAATTTTCAGCCATTATTACTTTGAATATTTCTTCTCCAATATTTCTGTTACATGTATGTTATATCTTTTGTAGTCCTAAAGTTATTGGATATTTTGTTCCTTTTAAATCTTTTATTTTTTTTCTCTTTGCAATACCATTTGGGGGATTTCCATTGACATATTTTCAGTCTTACTGATTCTTTCCTTGGCTGTGTCCAATCTACTGATGAACACATCAAAGGCATTCTTCATTTCTGTTACAGTGTTATCTTCTAGCATTTTCTTTGATTCTTAGAGTTTCCATCTCTCTGTTTATATTACACATCTATTCTTGCATTCTACTTTTTCCTAGAGCTCTTAGCATAATATACTTAAAATTTATTTTAAATTACCTATTTCATCATTCCAAAATCTGGGTCATATGCTTGGTTTATCTATTCAAAATGTGTTTTTCTTGCCTTTTATCATATCTTGTAATTTTTTGATAAAAACTGTATGATTTATTGCTAATAGGTACTTAGGTAATTTGGTTTTTATTGTGACTTTTTATGTTAATTTGGCTAGGAGTTGGGCTGTGTTTACTGTTTGTGGTATCTGTCAATGCCAGAGGCTTCAGTTTCTCTAATGTCTCTCCTCTCCACACCCCCCTGTCTTTTGGTTTCTTTTTCTTAAATTTTTTATTGATTTTAGAGAGAGGAAAAGGGGGAGGGAGCGAGGGACTGAGGAGGGAGGGAGGGAGGCGGGGAGAGAGAGATGATTTTAGAGAGGAAGGGAGAGGGAGAGAGAGAGAGAAAGAGAGAGAAACATCAATGATGGGAGAGAATCATCAATTGGTTGCCTCCTGCTGTTTTAATGTACCCGCGAATCACACAAGGACGCCTCAAGAAGTCGAATTAAGGAGTCACATTTATTTCGAAGTTGGGAAAACGAGGCGGAAATTTGCTCTCCAAATTTCGTAGTGGTTAAATAGCCCCAACCCTAGATTTATATAGGCAAAAATCACAAAGGTATTGATTACATCTCGGGGTTTGGAATGAGGAACCTGGTTTGCAAAAAAAGCAGTTTGTTACAGAAGCTGGTTGAGCCGATTAGTTATCTACAAAGATTAATTATAGTTTCAAGTCTTGGGACCACTGAGTCAACGGAAACACATTATCTGGAGCCATCGAGGCAATTTAGAGTAATTGAGCAGTCCTGGTCTGCAGGTACAGAGGAATGTGTTTTCTAAAACCAGTATGACCACAACCAATGGGGTATTCAAATGACAATCAATAGGGTATTCAATCGAATGGGATAATTTATATAATTCAGAAAATCAAAATAACTTTTCTATTATTTTCGCAAGCAAAGAATGACAGAAGCCAAGTCAGCAGGGTTAAAATATTAAACAGCAGTTCCCACCAAGCATGGTTGCCACCATGCTTCACTGCCTGCCCCTGGCTGGGGATTGAGCCTGCAATCCAAACATGTACCCTGACCAGGAATTGAACCTACACCTCCTGGTTTATGGGGTTGACTCTCAACCACTGAGCCAACTGGCCAGGTTGGTTTCTTGAAGAACTCTTCTAGAGTCTGTCTTGGAGCTATAAGTCATTGTTATTTTACTGGACCCAGGTTGATGGTTGTGAGTTGTTCGGAAGAGGAAGTATTCTATAATCTTATGATTAAATGTCAGTCATTTGGACCTAAGTTTCTGGACTCCGATAGACATCAGAAACAATTTTTAGCCTCTTCCCACCCCACCCCCCACCCCACCCCCTTTTCTCTTAGTTTTGAGAGGATGGTAGAGGATAGTTTTAACAGGAGGTCTTTTTTTAAAAAAAAAACAAACCGAAAAACCTAAAGCAGCTTCATCTGGAGGGCAGGGCTTTGTTATGCTGAAAGCACTTGGCTTATGGACTTAAAAATGGCTATCTGCTCCCTTCCTCTGCCTGAAACACCAGGGGATTGCTCTTCTGTTTTTACTATGTCAAGGTAAGAATGTCCAAATAAACTTATAAAAGTTTATTTGAGCCAAAGCAGGGACTATGCCTGGAGTAAGATATCAGTAGTCCAAAACAGATGCTTCCAAGAAATGATAGTTTGTAGTATTTTTATGCCTTTGGAATTAAGGCTGGACCATAAAGATTACATGAATGTGGGACAGTGCAAGGCAGGGTATCAGAATACAGGATAGTTTTAAGTGCTCTCTTGAGGGTGGTCACACTTTAGACAGAGAGGTCTGAAAAGAGGTATTTCAAAGGTGTGTTTAACCTAGATGCACAGAAACAATGGATTGGGCTTGCTTAAGGCAAAAATTAGCCATAAGTAAAGAAATTATATGCCTGGAGTGTGACCACCTGGATTGAGGAAACTTTGCAACTGGGGAAATATATTTTTAGAAATTATTAAATGTGTTTATAAATGTACAAGCTAAAGAATACTAATTGCTTACTTTTTAGTCTTCACTAGAAGTTAAGGTTTCTTACAGTTAAGAATTCTAATTAAGATGAAAAGTAACTGTACATTTTTTGATAATGAAAGGCATAAGGTTTGGGATACATTAGAAGGAAATTAAAAGAACAGTTTTATCCTAAAATAAGGTTGCGTATTTCTAAATGAATAAGAAAAGACACAGAGGGACTAAGAAAGTTGTATAAATTCAACGAAGA
>NW_006285480.1:952026-966157 GCF_000327345.1 Myotis davidii
AATTTAAATGTCAAAAGTAAGCTAATGCAGAATAAGAGTTTCGTTCTTTTTCACTCCATTAAAAAGAAAAAGTTTTTGTTGTTGTTTTCATCCTGCTCTAGATAAACTATTATAGAAATAAAAAAATATGTCTTGATCAGGTCCTTGATTACTTAAGAAAACAATCTTCTGAATCCTAAGAACTAAAGTTTTGCTAACCTGCATTTATATTTAATACCTTTTTATTGTCACTTTAACTAAATGAACAATTTAATATTGTTTCATAATGATATATGTTCTTTTTGGTCAAGTGTGTTTAATGAACTTCCCAGGGTTCAAATTTTAACAGGTGGTCTTTTTTTCAAAATAAAAAAACACACCTAAAAGTGGCTTTGGGCCCTGGAACTCCTCAAAGGATTTGTTTTGCATCCTTTCAAGAAAGAGATTTTATACTAATTAGGTCTATTTGATGTGCTTGTTGAATTGCATGGGAAGCTTTGTTAACTAAGGAAATAGTTGTGTTGTATTTGTGCATATATTCTTATTATTAAATGGATATATTTGTGTATATTTGGAGATTATATAAAAATCTCCAAGAATCTACAAAGTCCTGATACAGTACTCATTTGTAATTCTTGTTATATTAAGATATTATGTTACAGGAAAGCAAAGTTCTTTGTTAATTGCATTATAGTCAGATCTATAACCATGTCATTTTAAGTTTTGTCATTTACAGTAATTGTTTTACTCTGATGCTTTTGCAAGTATGTTTCATCTTTAGAAAGATCATGAAAAGGACTTTGAATTATTCTAATAAAGAGTTTTCTGAGAATAAACTTAAAGTCATACCTTTAAATTGGATAAAGATTATAAAGCTCTAAGGAATAATTGGATTCATGAACTACTGGCAAAGATAAACAAGAATTAATTATATGGGTATGGCATTGAATGAACTGAGGATGATTATAACTTTTATAATTTTTTTGTTGGACATATTGTTAATTTTTAATCTTTTTGTTTTCCAGACATAAAGAAACTTGTTTTCTCTCTCTTTTTTTTTAAAATATATTTTATTGATTTTTTACAGAGAGGAAGGGAGAGGGATAGAGAGTTAGAAACATCGATGAGAGAGAAGCATCGATCAGCTGCCTCCTGCACACCTCCCACTGGGGATGTGCCCGCAACCAAGGTATATGCCCTTGACAGGAATCGAACCCGGGACCCTTGAGTCCCCAGGCCGATGCTCTATCCACTGAGCCAAACCGGTCAGGGCGAAACTTGTTTTCTCTTAAACCACCTATGACTTAAGAACAGTTTGGTAAATTTTACCTTTGTAAAAAGTACTGAAACACATTTTTCTCCCTATATGATCCCTCCAGAAGTTTGGAGATTCTGAATGAATATTATTATTTTCATGGCAAAATGGTTATCTGCATAAATTTGATAGGAATCTGTTCTCTTTATAATAGGACACAACTGGAAACTCCTTTTTTAAAAATATATTTTTATTGATTTCAGAGTGGAAGGGAAAGGGAGAGAGAGATGGAAATGTCAATGATGAGAGAGTATCATTGATTGACTGCCTCCTGAACGACCCACACTGGGGATCGAGCCCACAACCTGGGCATGTACCCTGATTGGGAATCAAACTGTAACCTCCTGGTTCATAGGTCGACGCTCAACCACTGAGCCACGCTGGCCAGGCTACAGTTGGAAACTCTTAATGAGGCATTGACTGAATATCTTATTTGAAAGAAAGGTACATAGACTCTGGATGTCACCAGAAGGCTTTAAGATTTAAGAGGATTTAAGATTGAATTTGGAGGCCAAGAAAAGCCCTGTGGAAAAATGGCCTGTGATTTTAATTACACGGTTCACAGCAGTCTTTCCAGGTAAGAAACAAAGGTTGTTTTCCTGGGAGATGGCAAAGGAAAGACCTCAAGACATTTTGCGGGACCTCAAGAACCTGAGGAATTCACCCAAATCAGTAGGCATTGCAGGAAAATGCTTATGGCAACTATGTGGCTTGGCTTCCTAGCCCCGAGAGGCTAATAAAGTTCAATCTGGATATTCCTTATGAAATCCCAGCAAAGAGATTTTAAAGAGCTTTTATGATCAATTACTATTTTTGTCATATTTATGCAAATAGCAAACCAAATTTATTAAAACTAGACTTATACAATAAATTTATCTTAACTTGGCTATCTTTGATAAAATGAGGGCAACTTTAGGGAGAAAAATTATTTATTTATTTCTTTTTTAAATATATTTTATTGATTTTTTACAGAGAGGAAGGGAGAGAGATAGAGAGTTAGAAACATCGATGAGAGAAACATCCATCGGCTGCCTCCTGCACATCCCCCACTGGGGATATGCCCACAACCAAGGCACATGCCCCTGACCGGAATCGAACCTGGGACCCGTGGGTCCGCAGGCCGACGCTCTATCCACTGAGCCAAACCGGTTTCGGCGAGAAAAATTATTTTAATGGAAACCATAATGTCCAATTGTGGACATTAGATTCTAGATCAGTTTACTGTCTAAAATCTTAGCTTTCACCTGACTAGACTGAATCCAGAATTTTTTAAATGAAAGTGTTTGGCTGCAGCCCTCTGGTCTAGTGTTTTATTTTTATTCCATCTTTTGCCTTGGAATTATTGAGAACTAAAACTGGTTTTTGTTTTGTTTTTTGAGCCTTGCAGTTGTTGACCCCAGCTAGACAACATAGTGTAAACTTTGGAGAAATCATCCCAACAGCTCATGCCTGGTGGTTTTGGTGACTGATACTGTATAAGCCACACAGAGAGCTTGCTCAAGCTGGGGTCAGTGTTACCAAACAGGGGACTTGGGCCTGAGTTGGTTTGCCTTAGGCCAGCTGGTAGTGTGTGGGTTCTTCTTGACTTTGTGCAGGAAAGATTTCACACGTCCTGTTGACTATGAAGGTATGTTTATTAAAGGAGAGGACAGTGAAATAAGTAAGGGCTTAGCATAGAAGAGGCAACAGGAGAGTCTAGAATGGGCTGCTTTGGTTCTTTAAAAATGTTATGGGAAAGAAATGAATTGAGGCAGGGCTGCTTTAGCTCACTGGGAAGTTAGAGAAAATGGGCCCTTGAAAACAGGTTAAGGGGGTTAGCCTGGGATGAGCTGCTGCTGCCCATTGCTCCCCTGGTTGAAAGCTTCTTGGGAACCATTAGGAGATGCATACGTGTAGGGGGGAATAAGAGGGGAAAAAAAGGCATGGGCATGCTCCCTGGAGGGTGAGTGCATGTTGGGTCCTTTGCCTTGAGAGTTGTTAGCTTTCTCTTGCAGGTGGGAATTTTAGGGGAGATCTCAGGGGAGGGTTTCAGCAAAATAGTCATTAATTTTCCAGGTGTTCCTTTCAGGGTCATGGTCTCTACTGATTGGTCGGCACCAGGGCAGGGAGTCATTAATCATTGCAGTGGGTTCTGGTGTTGCCCACCTGATTTTGCTGCTTTTCTGGGACTGGAGCTGGGATAAAACCAAAGCCTAGCTATTATCTCTAGCGGGGTAACCTTCTGTATCTGGCTGTAAATTGCTTGGCCAGTTTGTTCAGCTATCTGTCTTAGTTTCCCCATTCTACTTGCCAAGGAATTTTCCTGGTTTCTTACTATCCTGCCTCATCAGGATATTCATCAGGGATGTCTGGACAATGGGCCAGAGGAATCTTCGGGAATGTCACTGCTTGCCTTTATTCCAACAGAAATGAAACTCTGAGCCTTTCATTCTAGAGGTCTTCTCAACTGGCAGTCTTTTTTTTTTTTTAAGATTTTAGAGAGAGGAAGGGAGGGAGAGAGAGAAACATCAATCGGTTGCCTCTCACATACAACCTGACTGGGGATTGAACCCACAACCTGGGTTTGTTCCCTGACTGGGAATCAAACTCACCACCTCTTGGTGTATGTGACAGTGCTCCAACCAATTGAGCCACACTGGCCAGGGTATTGACTTGCAGTCTTAAAAGACTCAAGAGACTAACTTGTCGTTTGTTCTGATTATTACTTAGAGTCCTGGTATCCTGATGTTACTTCTTCCACCATTCCTGTGGGTCCTACTTGTAAATTGAACACTTAGAATGCCCCTTCTAAGGCTCAGGGACCATCCAGGAAGAGGTGGGCATGTGAGATTCTAAGAGTCAGATAGTGGCATAATAGGCAGACAAATCTGACTCCATCTATGAGCTTATCATCTCTCTTGATTGATCTGAACCCAGTTGCTCTATAATCCTCACAAGTGAGGAATGACCAAAGAAGGGGGGGGGGGGTGTTGTAACCATGCAGAAACTCCATTTGTTTAACAAGACCCTTTCTCTTTCCTGTCTGTCTACTCCCTTCCTTAATCTTTATGCCCTTAGGACATCAAATTTTAATTATCATCAAAGTGTCCTAAGAACAAAGTTTCAAGTCTGTTGACTACAAAAACAGAGTTTTGAAGATAGCATTTTGACTTCAGTTGTGTTTCAATCCCAGGCCCATGAAAGTGGAATTACCCTATATACCACACCCTCTTGAAACCAGATAGAACAATGCCATGGCTGACATGAGGGCATACTTGATATAATGATCCCTACCCTAGCCCCAAACAATCAATAGAGATCAGGACCTCAACTCCTTTAGCCACCATGATTAATGATTTTTATCCTATGTAACCCATCCCCTGGAAGCCATTGGGGAGCCAGGTCTTTCAGCACTAGCTTACCTGTGACTCCAGGCTTGGCACCATTTCCTCAACTAATAAACCCTACTTTCTTTGCTTCAAACTCCTGTTCATGTTTGATTGGGCTTTGATGCCCTCAGGCGAACAGACCCCTTTATTCCACTAACAGATTGTGCCCTGGGTGGCTAGGGAGCTCCTCTAAGACTGGGCACCCAGGAGATTTCATCCCTCAGACTAATTCACATTTGGCTACCATCAATTGGTCAAAAAATCACCATTTAGGTGTTCCTACAAGTTTCTGGCTCTAGCAGCTTCTGCTCCTTCTAAGCTAATCTCAGCTATGGTTCTCTGTATTCTCCTGTCCCCTGATTTGGGGTGGCAGTTGGCCCTATGACTGCCTTTCTCTTTACATGTTGGAACTGAAACCAGAAGTCTTTCATCCACTTTTTAATTTGGTTGTTTGCCATGTTATTGCAGATATGTGAGAGTTCTTTTTGTATTTTGGATATCAGTTCTTTATTAGATATATGACTTCCAAATATTTTCTACTATTGTATAGGTTACCTTTTTCACTTTTTTTGGTAGTATGACTTTATTTCTGAACTTGAAAACTTTGCAAATTAAATTAAACTGTATTTGCTTAAATGTTTTGGTCTATTTTACTCAAAGAAAACATTGAGGCGACATTAGAGGCTTCCATATTCCTCAATAGGAGACATAATGGTATGTTATGATTAATGTTCTTTCTTTTCTTCCACAAATAGACAAGTTCTTTGTTTGCCAATCCACAATAGTACATATAACCAAGTTCAGGTAGCACTTAGAAGTGCCATGGCAATCTCTTAGTTGCCTACCCTAGTTCCTTAATAAATATGAACATTTTTTGAAGTAAGACAAATTCCTAGTGTGATTTATCCATAATTTAAAAGAAATTCTGACTACTTAATATCAAGGAGTAATTATATTTGTAATGGAAAATATTCAGGTTATCTTCTAAAAGATGTCCTGAAATTTTGTTTTTAGTGAAACACATGCAGTCCTGAGCAAATTAGTTGACTAGTGGAAGCAACTTGGTGGGGGTTTATTTTAAATTTTCATATGAATATGGATTTTTAAAGTTTTCAATACTTGTGAATTTAGGTAGAATTTTAAAAGTGAAAATCTTCTTAGTCTTGAGTCTAAATAAGTCTTGAGCAGATGCTTGGAAAGCAACCTGTGAACAAGACTATACTTTTAAAAGTTTACATCTCCAAGTTGGAAACTTCAGAAAATGAAAAACCAGTTTTAAGGTAATGCTTAAGCTGAATTTTTCATAATTCAATTTTCTTAATAATTACCACCATGAGATTTGCTTGGAAAGTAAGTAGTTACTCCCAGGATAATTGATGCAGTCAGGTTATATAAAAGAGAGAGAGACTTTTATCAAGCAGTGGTTTTTATAGACTTTTCTGTACAGGCACTTTATGTTTCTCTCTTCGTTTAATCTAGAAGCGATGAAAAGCATCATACTGGGCACGAGGGGGAGTGATATTTACATAGTAGTAAATCAGATCGTGGCTGAGAGACTATTTTATAAGATACTTGCTGGTACAGAGCTCTTTAGAAAGAAGTTGTGCTGTTTCGGGAGGGGAGAGGTAGTGTTAAGTTCAGAGACTGACCCCCCTGGGGAGGTTATGTTACTTGCCTCTGCAATACCATTTGTGTTGGGTGGGAGGAAAGGAAAGACAGCCAGACATTGTGAATGATCCATGGCCACCTTATCTGACAGAAGAAAATTGGGTACAGCAGCTGGTAATGCTCCTTGGCCAATCAAAGGAAATTGTTCAGCCAGCTCTGTTGGAGGAGCCAGACAAAGTTATTTCTTACGTTATAGTGTACATTTTTTCAGGCTCAGAAACATGTAAAGTCTGCTGAAGATACGAATTCCTGAGACCCTGAGTAAATTGTTACTTTTGTAATTCATACTCTCAAAGCAGTGGCCATATGTAGCTCTTTGTCAAGATATGCTTGGGACTGGGGATAAGTGAATAGAAGCCATATTTGTGAGCATTTGATGTGCCTGTGCCCTACCACTGTGATCTGTGTTTAATGTAATGGAACGTCTTTTGAAAATTATTGTGAGATTTAATAATTATTCAAATATCCTAAGCTTCAGACCAGTCATCTTAAATGTGCATTTATTCCTAATTTGATAATCTACCTACTCTACAGATACAAATCTGGGAGTTTCCAACCTACAAACACACAACTAAAGAACAGTTCATTTGTTAGAATGAGTGGAGTCAGGAAGTGTGTAACCCTCAATTTCCTTGTGAGTGTGATTCCTGTTATTCTCCAAGTCCAGGGAATAGGAATTTCAGTGGGGGAATATCCAGCTTTTCTAGATATTATACTTAACAGTAGGGTTACTGGGCCACAGCTATGTGCATCTTCCACATTAGTAGGTTTGCCAACACGTTTTACAAGTGACCGTACACATCCAGCTGGGGCGTGATTGGCTTAGTGATGTCTGTATTTGCAGTCCTGGTACCCTGGGTCATCACTCTGTTTCATTCCAACCCCTGGGCCGAGCTGTTTTTGGAGCGCTCACTTTATCCCCAGGGCAGGTGGTGGTTCATGTCCTGTTGCCAGGAAGGTGTTGGGCCACGAGCATGGTCCTGACATTCTGAATTGATTCTCAATTTACCACAGATAATTGTGGGGTCATTGAGAGCAAATACACCTTTACTATTTGTCTTCATCCCAAGTAAAATGATTTTAAAAACATCTCATACTTGTTTCATTTTGCTTTATTAGTTACTTTTTAACTATGTAATTGAATTGTAATAATTTCAGCATATGCTAGTTAAGCACTAATATTTAATGCATAAATACAGAAAATTACAGTATGTGTTTGGTGGAAGTCAGCATAAACATGACTGATTCTTAGGAAACTATATGAGGAAGAACCCAGTTGGAAAAAGCGTGACTTGTCCCTCAGGGACGTGGTGGCATATACTGTGGCAGTGTCTTGTAGAGGCAGTCCACACTTCTCTGGGCTGTGTAAAACAATACACAGGAACACAATCTTTGTTTAAAGAAAACTCAGGATTGAGGTGGAATTTCACATAACAGATATAAACATGCTTTGGTGGGTTGTCTTGAAGACCTAGCCACCATTTTTAACGGTATTTCTGGAGTATGTGTCCCAAAATCTTGAAAAAGTTAGAATTATAAGTAAAATCTGTTTGGGGGATGATAACTAGATAATATTCCCTGAAGTTTAGTTCAGTACTTAGGCACTTGGCTAATAATTGTTAAATAAATGAAAGAGTGAGTCCGATATGTGTGGCTGAGGAGATAAAAGGGAATTGCTAGAAGGAGGAATCTTGTAACCTCCAGGGTGACTTTCATTATTCATTCAGATCCGGTGGAACCTTTTGCTGCCTCTCTTCTTTTTTCTTTCCTCTTCTCTCACTGTCGTGATCATTTCATTCTCATTGTGTTTGTCTGTTCACCTCTCTGTAGTACCTTAATGATGGACAGTTGGGTGTATTGGGGAGTTTTCTGTGTGTCCAGATCCACACGCTCTACATTTTGTGAACAGGTATCTATAGTACTAACTCTGAGCTGAGACTGTGGAGTTGCTTTGCTTGGACCCCGATTCTGGCTGTGCAGAGAATATTGCATTAACAGTAAGAATAATATTATTTTACTGCCTCATTTTCCTTATATACTAGTATAAAATGTAGACAATAGTAATACCTATCTTATATGCTCTACAAGAGGAGTAAAAGAATTAATATATGAAAATCCTTTAAGTAGTCATTGCTTTACGTAGTAAGTCATCCTCATTATTATTATTATCATCATCCTCGATCTCTTGTTGTTATCTGTGTTGGAAGCTATATCCCAGGGTTTGCACCATTTTTTAAAATATCCCTTTGGTTGCATTGCTGTTTTTTCAGAATGATATATTTTTTTAAAATATATTTTATTGATCCCTCACAGCGGAATCGAACCTGGGACCCTTCAGTCCGCAGGCCGACGTTCTATCCACTGAGCCAAACCGGTTTCGGCCAGAATGATATTTTTGTTCTTGCCTTTTTATTTCTTTGTTATCCCTCATTAAAATGCAATGAAAATTAATACAGTCTGTGATTTGAAAATCTTTGAAAAAGTTCTTGAGTTGGCTAACTATATTTTCTAAATTTTCCTTTACTTTACAAATGTTATAGAATGCCCTTTTTAATTTGGGCATTAAAAAGGCAGAACAATACACTGAACACCCATATATTCACCACACAGTTTGAGAAAGAATATACTACAGATTCAGTTGAGGCTTGAATGTCCCTTCTTACTCCCATTCCTTTCCCTCACCTGTCAGAGATCACCTCCATCTTGTCAATATTCCTTACAAAATGAGATTATTTTGCATGTGTCTAAATTTTTCATAATTAGACTCATACTCTACACATTTATCTTTATGCCACTTACTTTTTGTTCTACATTTTATGTATTTTGAGATATTTATGGTGATATGAATAGCTGTCATTCATTGATTTTCATTGTAATATGAATACCATATTATATGACTAGCTCAGCAATTATTTACTCTCCTGTTGATGAACATTTATATTGAAAGGTGTCTTCCAGGTACAAAATTCCTTCATCTGGAAACCGCCTTCATTTCCATGCCACTCTTGGAAACAGTGCAGTAAATAGCAGTTGTGTGGATTCCCTTGGTACATGTAGGACTGTTCCTCTAGGTATTACACCAAGAAGTGGGATTACTGAGCCACAGTGATGTGCATATCACACTTGTTTAGGTAATTGTCAAATTGCTCTTCCAAGATCCTACCATATTTCATTCCCACCAGCAGAGTCAGAGTTTCAGTTGCTTCATGTCCATGTCAACACTTGGAATTTTTAGAGTTTAATTTTGCCAACAGTATTGAAATGCTAGCTCATTGTTTAACTTTATATTTATTGGAATATTAGAAGTTGAGTATATATTAATGGGTGTTCCAGTTTCCCTTTTATGCCTTTTTATGTTTTTTTGCCTGTTTTTTCTCTTTGTGGTTGCCTTTTCCTATTTGATTTATAGGAATTACTGTATATATTCTCATACTGGATCTTTCTTATATACATTGTAAATAAACCCAGATATGTGCTCAGTCTCCTCTTTCTGATAATTTATTGTGCTAAAGCACACATGCATACTGAATCTCTGTCTTTTTTAAAAATTTTATCTTTATAGTTGAAAGTATTACAGATGTCCGCTTTGTTTTTGTGTGTGTTTCCCCCCTCCCCTATTAACCCCCTCCTCCCTGCACCTGCCAAGCCTTTGCTACATGGGCTTTGCGTATATGCATGTAAGTCCTTTGGTTAATCTTTTCCGACCCTCCAACCCCACCTTCCCTCTGAGATTCATCAGTCTGTTCCATGCTTCTGTGTCTCTGGATCTATTTTGTTCACCAGTTTATTTTGTGCATTAGGTTCCACATATGAGTGAGAACATGAGATACTTATCTTTCTCTGACTGGCTTATTTCACTTGACATAATAACCTCCAGGTCCATCCATGGTGTCGCAAATGGTAAGATTTCATTCTTTTATACAGTCGAGTAGTATTCCATATGTATAAATGTACCACAGCCTTTTTATACACTCATCTATTGATAAGGAATGGGTAAAAGGGTTTTTCCTGGAAACTCTTCCTTTGGTTTCCATGACAATCCACTCTGCAGGCTTTTTACCTAATTCTCTTCACTTTTCAGTATTCTTCTATAATTCATCTGACTCTTTTGTGGGTAATTTCTACCTTTCTATCTCCACATTCTCACTATCACTTGTTGTTTGTTGATTTGTTGATGATAGCCATTCTGCCGGGTATGAAGTGATACCTCATTGTCATTTTAATCTGTATCTCTAATGTTTAGTGTTTTTGAGCATTTTTCATATATCTCTTGGCCTTCTATATGTCCACTTTGGAGAAGTGTTTATTTAGGTCCTTTGTCCATATTTTAATTGGATTGTTTGTTTTCCTTTTGTTAAGTTGTATGAGTTCCTTATATATTTTGATATTAACCCTTTATTAGAGGTATCATTGGCTAGTATATTCTCCCACAGAGTGGCTCTCTTTTTACTTCATTGATTTCTTTTGCTGTGCAGAAGCTTTTTATTTTGATGTAGTCCTATTTGTTTATTTTCTCATTAGTTTCCTTTGCCCTAGGACCGTGGTCAGCAAACTGCGGCTCGTGAGCCACATGCGGCTCTTTGACCCCTTGAGCGGGGCTCTTCCACAAAATACCACAAAATACCACGTGCGGGCGTGCACGTACAGTGCAATTGAAACTTCATGGCCCATGCTCAGAAGTCGGTATTTTGTGGAAGAGCCACACTCAAGGTGCCAAAGAGCCGCATGTGGCTCATGAGCCACAGTTTGCTGAGCCACAGTTTGCCAACCACTACGGCCTAGGAGATGTATTGGTAAACATATTGCTACGAGATATGTCTGAATTATTTTTGCGTATGGTTTCTTCTAAGATTTTTATGGTTTCATGACTTACATTTAGGTCTTTTATGCATTTTGAGTTTATTCGTGTATATGATGTAAGTCAATGGTCTAATTTTATTTTTTTTGCATGTATCTGTCCATTTTTCTCAACACCATTTATTAAAGAGACTATCTTGACTCCATTGCATGCCCTTACCTCCTTTGTCAAATATTAATTGAGCACAATGGTTTGGGTCAATTTCAGGAGTCTCTCTTTTGTTCCATTGATCTATATGTCTGTTCTTTTGTCAGTACCAGGCAGTTTTTATTACAATGTATTTGTAGTATAATTTGATATTCGGTTTTGTTCTTTTACTTTGTTCTCCTTTCTCTTGGTTCCATGTAGATTATTGGAATCTTTTTTCTAGATCTGTGAAATACGTCATTGGTATTTTAATAGGGATTTTAATAAGCTCAATCTATAGATTGCTTTGGGTAGTATGGACATTTTAATGATGCTAATTCTTCTAATCCATGAACATAGTATGTACTTCCACTTCTTTGTATCTTCCTCTGTTTTTCCAATGTCCTGTGGTTTTTTCCTCCTTGGTTAAATTTATTCCTAAGTATCTTAATTCTTTTGTTGCAATGGTAAATGGGATTCTTTTTTTTTTTAGTTTCTCTTTCTGAGAGTTCATTATTGGTGTGTAAAAGTGCTACAGATTTTTGTGTGTTAATTTGTATCCTGCTATATTGCTAAATTCATTTTTTAAATCTAGTAGTTTTTTGGTGGAGTCTTTAGGGTTTTACATGTACAATAACATGTTCTCTGCGAATAATGACACCTTAACTTCCTCCTTTCCAATTTGGATGCGTTTTATTTTTTCTTGTCTGATCACTAAGGTTAGTAATTCCAGTACTATATTGAATAATAGTGGTGAAAGTGGACATCCCTGTCTTGTTCCTGTTCTTAGGGGTAATGGTTTTAGTTTTTGCCCATTGAGTATGATGTTGGCTGTTGGTTTGTCACACATGGCTTTTATATATTATGTTCAGGTATGATGCTTCTATTCCCACTTTGCTGAGAATTTTTATCAAGAAAGAGTATTGGATTTTGTCAAATGCTTTTTTCTGCTTCTGTTGATATGGTCATGTGGTTTTTAGCTTTTAATTTGTTTATGTGATATGTCACATTTATTGATTTGCGAATATTGTACCAGCCTTGCATCACAGAATAAATCCCACTTGGTCATGGTGTCTGATCTTTTTAAGGTATTGCTGGATCCGATTTGCTAATATTTTGTTGAGGATTTTACCATCTATGTTCATCTGGGATATTGGCCTATAATTCTCTTTCCTTGTAGTGTCTTTCTGTGGTTTTGGAATTAGTCTAATACTAGCCTTATAAAAAGAGCTTGGAAGTTTCCTTTATCTTGGATGTTCTGGAATAGCTTGAGGAGGATAGGTGTTAGTTCTTTGAATGTTTGCTAAAACTCTCCTGTGAAACCATCCCGACCTGGGTTTTGTTTCCTGGGAGTTTTGTTGTTGTTTTTTAACTGCTTCAATTTCATCAATAGTTATGAGCCTAATCAGATTTTCTGATTCTTCCTGATTGAGTTTTGGAAGATTGTATGTTTCTAGGGATATGTCATTTCTTCCAGTTTGTCCAGCTTGTTGTAATATATTTGTTCATAGTACTTTTTATAATCCTTTGTATTTCTGTTGAATCAGTTGTTACTTCACTTCTTGTGCTTCTGATTTTGTTTAATTGGGTCCTTTATCTTTGTTTCTTGATGAGTCTACATGGAAGTTCATCATTCTTATTTATCTTTTCAAAGAACCAGCTCTTTATTTTGTTGAGCTTTTGTATTTCTTTAGTCTCCATGTCATTTATTTCTGCTCTGATCTTTATTATTTCCTTCCTTTTACTTACTCTGGGCTTTTCTTGTTGATTTCTTTCTAGTTCATTTGGTTGTAGGGTTAGATAGTTTATTAGTCTTTCTTCTTGTTCCTTGAGGTAGACCTATAGTGCTATGAATTTCTCTCTCAGAACTGCTTTCACTGTGTCCCATAGATTCTGGGTTGTATTCATTTTAATTTGTTTCCAGTAAGTTTTTGATTTCTTTCTTGATCTCTTTGGTAACCCATTCATCTATGTATATAAAAGCCTAAGCAACTGGCCAACCATCCAACTGTCCAGTAGGTATGATGCACACTGACCACCAGGGGGCAGGCGCTCAACACAGGAGCTGAAACCACAGGCATGGAAACATGGAACAGACTGATGAACTTCAGAGTGAAGGAGGGAAGGGGGAGCAGGAAGAGATTAACCAAAGATCTTACATGCATACTAGAGGCCCGGTGCATGGATTTGTGCACTGGTGGGGTCCCTCGGCCTGGCCTGCAGGAATCATACCCAAACCAGCTCTCTGACATACCCTGAGGAGTTCCGGATTGCAAGAGATGCACAGGCCAGGCCGAGGGACCCCACCAGTGCACAAATACATGCACCGGGCCTCTAGTTTTTTTTAATAACATGCTGTTGAGCCTCCCATGTGTTTGAATGTTTCTGAGTGTTTATACTGTGGATGATTTCTAATTCCATGCCATTGTGATATGAGAAGATGGTTGATATGATATCAATTTTCTTGAGCTCGTAGAGATTTAGTTTGTGTCCTAACATGTGGTCTATCTTTGAAAATGTTCCACGTGCACTTGAGAAGAATGTATATTCTGTAGCTTTATGGTGAAATTTTCTGTAAATTTTCATTAATTCCATCTGATCTAGTGTGTTGTTTAAGATCACTGTTTTCTTTTTTTGTCTAGAACAGTGATGGCGAACCTGACATGCGTGTCAGAGGTGACACGCGAACTCATTTTTTGGGGTTGATTTTTCTTTGTTAAATGGCATTTAAATATATAAAATAAATATAAAAAATATAAGTCTTTGTTTTACTATGGTTGCAGATATCAAAAAATTTCTATATGTGACATGGCACCA
>NW_006285480.1:966269-983075 GCF_000327345.1 Myotis davidii
GATTGTAGCATGTAAGCCATTCACATTTAAGGTTTTATTGATAGGTACTTACTTGTTGCCATTCTTGGTCTTTATGCCTGTGTTCTTCTCTTTCTCTCTCTTTATTTCTTCTTACAACAGTCCCTTTAGCATTTTTTGCTCTGCCAGTTTGGTGGTAATAGATTATTTTAGTCTTTTTTTGTCTGTGAAACTCTTTATTTCACCTTTGATTTGGAATGATAGCCTTGCTGAATAGAGTTGTCAGTTGGGTTCAGTCCCTTGATTTTCATTACTTTGTATACTTCATGCCACTCCCTTCTGGCCTGAAGTGTTTCTGTTGAGAAATCAGCTGACAATCTAATGATAGATCCCTTGTAGGTAACTTCCTGTCTCTCTCTTGCAGCCTTTAAGATTCTTTCTTTGTTTTTAATGTTTGCCATTTTAATTATTAAGTACCTAGATATTGGTCTTTTGGGTTCATCCTGACTGGGTATGTCTGTGTTTTCTGAGTTTGAGTGACTTTGTCCTTTAATGGCAGGTTAGGAAAATTTTCTGCCATTTTCTGTCCAAACAGGTTCTCTATTCTTTGCTTGGACTCTTCTCTTCTGGCACTCCTATGATGCAGATGTTGTTGCCTTTCATGTCCCAAGGCTTCCTTAAAGTTCCTCCTGCTTTTAAATAGTTTTCCATTTGCTTCTCTGAATGGGTGTTTTTTTCTCCCCTGTCTTCTAATTCAGTTACTAGGTCCTCAGCTGCTTCTAGTCTACTGTTGAATCCTTCCAAGGTGTTCTTTATTTCAGCTGTTTTCTTCATTTCCAATTGATTCTTATTTATTCTTTCACCCTCTCTTTTCATGTTGGTATAGCTCTCATTTCCTTAATATTCTCATTAATTTCCTTATGATTCTCATTAAGTTGCTTGTAGTTATCACTGAATTGTTTGAGCACCCTTATTAAACATTACTCTGGATTCTTTATCTGAACAAATTGCTTGCCTCCATTTCATTTAGTTCCTTTTCTGGCAGTTCTACCTTTTTCTTTCATTTTGGCCTTGTTTCTTTTTCTCCTCATTTTTTTCTGTCCTTTTGTATTCGTTTCTATGTATCAGGTCAAACTACTATGCCTCCCAGATTTTTTAGGGTGGTCTTATGTAGTAGGTGTTTTGTGGGATCCAGTGGAGCAGTCTCTTAGATCTCCTGAGCTGGTTGCTCTAGGAAAGTCTCTTGCTTGAGTTATTTGGGTTCCCTTGTTATAGTTGGGTCTTGAATGTTATTATCCCATTCATGGATGGAATCTCCTCTTAGATGGGATGACTATGTGGCTCATCCCTGACCATGTCAAGTGAGCTGCTGTGGAGGTGCTGACAGAACAGGACAAAATACAAAAAGAAAAGCCACGAAACAGAAGAAACAACAGAAGAACATAGACAAATCCTCTGTAGCACCAGTAAAAGCAACCACCAGAGAAAAGGGAATTAGGAAAGTGAAATGAGAGCAAGAATGATAGAAGAAAAGAAAGGAAGAAAAAAACATGAGAAAAATAACAAAACAACCAACCAAACAAAAGACCCCATGCAAACAAAAAATAAAATAAAAAAGAACAAAACCCCCCCAAAACCCCCAAACTCCACAAACAAACAAAAATCTGGGGTAGAGAAGAAAAAAAAATATGTAGATCCAGAACTGAAATAAAGAAAATATGAATAAAGAATTAGGGGAAAGTAAAATGGTTTAAAATAAAGGAAGAAGGAAAGAAAAGTTAAAAAAAAAGTTTTGTAAAGGAAAATACAGGAGAAAGTAGATAGACCCAAGATAAGATAAAGGAAATAAGATAATATAAGAGGGGAAAAGGGAAGGAAAATTAAATATATGAATGAAATAATAGAAACTGGAATAATAACTCAATAAAGCAGATAGATAAAGAATATAAATAAAAAAGGAAAGGAAAGAGAGAAAATTAAAAAGGAAAAGAAAAGAACAAAAAGAAAAGAAAAAAAGAGGAAGATAAAAAAGGTGAATTGGCATTCCTTTCAGCTGAGTGTAATGCCCCATGGGAGCTCACTTTGAGTCCTACTCTCCTGATTACTGGCTGACTGTTCTATCTGCCAATTCTCGGCTTTCCATGAGGTACTTAAGTGCTAACCACCATCAGAAACTGTCTTCCTTTGGCTTTCAGCAACCTGCTTGAAGCTCCAAGAGACCCACAGTTTGTGTCTGTCTCCACAGGACTTGACTGCAAGCAGGAGGGGCCAATCCTCTAAAGCAGGTTTGTTAGTGTAGAATCTCCGTCTTAAATGCAGAAGATGCAAGCATTTTTACAGACCCTTGATCCAATGCACAGTCCTTAGCTCAGTGGGTCTTAAGGAGAGCGTGTTTTAGAGTTGAGTTGTGTGTAGTCCTTAGCTGCATGTGTGGTCTGGTGTTTTTATATGCTGGCTCTAGAAGGGTTCTCAGGGACTGTGTGTACTAATTTAATGTTCCCATTTGGTTGTAATATCTATATAACGTATTTTTAGAACCTAGTGTAATTATGGGTATAGTTGTTCATTGAGTACAGTTCTTTTTGGGTGGGATCTGTGTATAACTTAGCCCTGTTATTCCACATTGCCTAGAAGTATACTAGTAGTAGGTATTCAAGGGAGATTGCTATTAAAGGAGACAGAAACACCTTCTTTTCCTGGCTGTGTTTGCCCAGTTTGTTTTCCATTCATTTCACAAATATTTGAATGCCTGCTGTGGGCATAGTAATTGGTGCTTACATCCCATTGGATTTGCCTATTGAAATATTAAGGTTATTTATAAATTATTTTAAAATCAGTTTCAGTTAACTCAAGTTATTACATAAGTTGCATCATCTTTATTACATATAGATGACAATAAAGATTTTTCATTCACCTGTTTTAAAATCAAAGTTATTGCTAATATTTTATATTGTCAATAAAGATAGTGGCATTAAGGGTTGTCTTGTGGTGGTCATGATTTTGAAATGTACTCTCAAAGGGAAAACCTGAATTAAATTGATTTTATAATTTTTTCCATTTTCATGTGAAATATTTACAAAATCTAACATTTTCAAATTAAGTAAAAAATATGTATATTTTGTTGATTTCAGAGAGGAAGAGAGAGGGAGAGAGAGATAGAAACATCAATGATGAGAGAGAATCATTGATTGGCTTCCTCCTGCATGCCCCACACTGAGGATTGAGCATGCAACCTGGGATTATGCCCTGACCAGAGTCTAACCATGACTTCCTGGTTTATAGGTCTACACTCAACCACTGAGCCAAGCCAACCAGGCCAACTTAACTTCTTTTAAAAGTTCTAAAATGTTATTTAAAATACTTCACTGTAATTCTGTGAACCAAGACATTAATGCAAGTTGATTATAAAAAATCTAAAATTATATAAATGTAAAATTGATTAATTTCAAATGATTCACTCTGAAAAAAGTAGATACTGTTTTATTCTGCCTGCCACCTATCTTGTTTAGGTAATGCTGTAAAGGCACATGTAAGGTTACATTATGTTATGGTTTTTACCTTAAGGTAGTTATGGTGATCAAAAAAATGTGAACGGGCGCAGGCTGGTGTGGTTCAGTGGCTAAAGTGTCGGCCCATGCACTGAAGGGTTGAAGGTTTTTCTTTCCAGTCAAAGACATGTACCTGGGTTGCAGGTTTGACCCTCGCTCGTTAGGGCTCCTGCAGAAGGCAACCAATTGATGTATCTCTTACATTGATATTTCTTTCTCTTTCTCTCACTTTCTCTTTCTCTCTCTCCCTCTCCCTTGCTCCCTTCCACTCTCTTTAAAAAGCAATGGGGCCCTGGCCTGGTGGCTCAGTTGGTTGGGGTATCATCCTTATACCAAAGGGTTGTGGGTTTGATTCCCTGTCAGGGCACATACCTAGACTGTGGGTTCAATCTCCAGTCAGGGCACATATGGGAGGTAACCAATCAATGTTATTATTTCTCTCTTTCTCTCAAATCAATAAACATATTCTTAAAAAGCAATGGGGGAAAATAACCTAAGATAAGGATTAGCAAAACAAGAAGCTGTGAATGGAAGTGATGTGTGTGTCACTGCAAGGCAGCCAGTTGGCCTCATCTCTTTACCGCTCTGTCCCCACCCAGTGGTGATAGTGATGTTCCAGATGGAGGAAGCTCTCTCCACCTGGGTCTGGCATGTGAAGATGTGTAGCAGAGTTCCCAGAGGATATGTAGTGGCTATAGAAAGTAACCTTCATTGTTTTAAGCCATTAAGAGTTGGAGGTCTTTTATTACCAAACAATTGTTTTTTAAGTTTAATCTATATAATTCTAATGAGCACCTCCACTATGTTACATTTCAATTCTATTTTTCAATAGTGCTCAGTGATACAGAAGTTAAAATAAATGCAATTATTAGCATTCTATGAAGTTAGTTGTTATTATTTTTGTTTAGACTATTTATTACAGATGTCCCCATGCCCACCTCCACCCAGGCCCCATCCTCCCTTCCTTCTGGCCATCACCATACTATTGTCTGTGACGACTTGTCTTGCATATATGTTCTTTGGCTAATCCAGCCGTGGGCAAACTACAGCCCGTGGGCCGGATCTGGCCCATTTGAAATGAATAAAACTAAAAAGAAAAAAGACCGTACCTTTTTATGTAATGATGTTTACTTTGAATTTATATTAGTTCACACAAACACTCCATCCATGCTTTTGTTCCGGCCCTCCGGTCCCGTTTAAGAACCCATTGTGGCCCTTGAGTCAAAAAGTTTGCCCACCCCTGGATCCCTTCACCATCTTTTATGCAGTCTCCCCATATCTCTCCCTTCTGGCAGCTGTCAGTCTGTTCTATGTATTCATGCCTCTTTCTATTTTGTTCGTCAGTTTTTTTTATTCATTATATTCCATATATAAGTGAGATCATATGGTATTTGTCTTTCACTGACTGGCTTATTTCACTTAGCATAATAATCTCCAGGTCCTTCCATGCTGTCACAAAATGTAAGAGTTCCTTCTTTATTTTTTTAAAAAATATATTTTTATTGATTTTAGAGTGAGAGACGGGATGTGGGGGAAGGGGAGATAGAAACATGGATTGGCTGCCTCCTGCATGCCCCCTACTGGGGATTGGGACTGCAACCTGGGCATGTGGCCTGACTGGAAATTGAACCTGTTACCACCTAGTGCATGGGACGATGCTCAACCAACTGAGCCACACTAGCCAAGGCAGAGTTCCCTCTTTCTTATGGCTGTGTAGTATTCCATTACGTAAATGTACCACAGCTTTATTATCCACTCATTTACTGATGGGCACTTGGACTCTTTCCAGATCTTAGCTATTGTAAATAATGCTGCTGTGAACATAGGGGTGAATATATTCTTTCTGATTGGTATTTGGGGATTCCTAGGATATATTCCCAGAAGTGGAATCACTGGGTCAAAAGGGGTTCCATTTTTAATTTGTTGAGGAAACTCCATACTGGTTTTCACAGTGGCTGCACCAGTCTGCATTCCCACAAACTGTACTAGGGTTCCCTTCTCCACATCCTCGCCAACACTTGTTGTTTGTCGATTTATTGATGATAACCATTCTGGCAGGTATGTGGTGATACCTCTTTGTGGTTTTAATTTGCATCTCTCTGATGATTAGTGACGTTTAGCTTCTTTTCATATGTCTATCAGCCATCTGTATGTCCTCTTTGGTGAAGTGTCTATTCAGGTGTTTTGCCAATTTTTTAATTGGATAGTTTGTCTTCCTGGTGTTGAGTAGTACACACTCTTTATATATTTTGGAAATTAACTCCTTAGCTGATATCAAATATGTTCTCTCATACAGTGGGTTCCCTTTTCATTTCGTGGATGGTTTCTTTTTGCTGTGTAGAAGCATTTTAATTTATTGCAGTCCATTTTTTTCTTTGTTGCCCTTGCCCTGTGATATATATCGGCAAAAATATTACTAGGAGAGATGTCTGAGATTTTAGTGCCTGTGTTTTTTCTAGGAATTTTATAGTTTCACCACTTACATTTAAGTTCTTTGTCCATTTTGAATTTATTCTTGTGTATGGTACAAGTTGGTGGTGTAGTTTAATTTTTTGCATATACCTGAAGTTAATTATTTCTAAGTGGTTGCTATTGATCTGACAGTTGCACTGTAAAAATGTAATATTTGTTGAGAAAATTTTGTAATTTTTATATTTTCTTTTTTGATAGACATGCACCAGCCACCTAACTGCTATGGCAAGGCTTAAGAATAGGTGATATTTATTATAAAGTTTTAGTATTTCATGTGATTTTTCCTGTGTAATATAATAGCAGTAGAGTGTGCCATTCTTGATCCTACCTCTCTAACTTAATGTTTTCTCTCTTCACTAATAAAGTGGAAGACAACTATATAACATATTCCTTTTTCTTACTAAATTTCATGAGGTTACTTTGGCCTAACAAGCAATGGCTTTCAATATCAAAGTATAACACACACATGTGCTATCTTCTGATAAAGAAATTCCCTAATTTAAAAAATTTCCTTTAACATATCAAACTGTATATTTCATATGCAATTAGTGTTTTCAATATAACCTTTCTCTTGCGCTTTGGGAGTATAGCAGCTTATAATTATTTTTTTCTTTCATTTCCATTTCTGTTTCATCTCATTAAAAGCTCAATTAAATGGTGTTAACTGCCAGTTTTAAACATTTTAATATATAGATTTTATTTAAATTGTTATGTTATAAATTATACAGATGATAAAATTTGATTTCATTACTTGACAAAGTTGATGCACATCTTGGTTTTTAATTTAAATAAATATTTGATAGGTCACCATTGTATGCCTAGTAAATTTAGATTATTGCCTCATTACTTTTAAATTTTCCACTAGATGGTGCTCATTCCTTTATGAAATCTGAGAATTAGTTCAAGGAACTTGTCAGTTATGTCATTATGGATGAAAAACAAAAAGAAGCAAATTCAGGCCAAGGTAATACGAAAAACTTATAAAATTCCCTTATGTCCTGTAAAGAGCCAAATACTTTGTGGTAGAGGTATTTATGATTAATAATGTATTGTGTTTCCAAGGAATCCGGCATTTTTATTATATGGCTCATTTGTATAAAAAAGTACGTAAATGCTTGTTGTACATTATATTAGGTGATGGTGATATGATGGTCAACAACAGGCATGGTGGTTTTGCCACATGATTCTTGAACAGTACTAAAATAATCACGTAAATAAGTGTAAAATTATAACTGAGATACAGATACAGACAGGTTTCTGATATTTGGAGCATATAATGGAGGGGTTGGCTCACATTCTGGGAATGTTTCGTAAAGAAGTAACTACTGAGCTAGTTTAATGAGATCTGAAGGTTGCTTAAGAATTGACTAGATATGCGTGGGCCGGGCAGATGTTAAACAATATGAGTTACTGTCCATCGTTCCTCATCTGACTGTAGTACTTGGTTGGGTTCAATGGGCCTTTTCAGTTTGGAGACTTGTGTTCTTCCACTGTTATTTCTTTGTTAATTTCCTTCCTTTAGCTCTTTTCCAGAAAGTTCTTTTAGGTTTATATTGGTCTTTCTGGATTAGTAGTCTATTTTTTCTTCTGCTTTTGCTTTTTAAAAGATCCTCAACTTTTACTTTCCTACTTTCTATTTAATTTTAAAAACTTTTCTGTCAAAATATTAGTTCTAATGACTTTTTGTGTCTGTTCCTTTTTCCATGATACACTATAGAGCAGTGATGATGAACCTTTTGAGCTCGGCATGTCAGCATTTTGAAAAACCCTAACTTAACTCTGGTGCCATGTCACATATAGAAATTTTTTGATATTTGCAACCATAGTAAAACAAGACTTATATTTTTGATATTTATTTTATATATTTAAATGCCATTTAACAAAGAAAAATCAGCCAAAAAAATGACTTTGCATGTCACCTCTGACATGCGTCTCAGAGGTTCGCCATTACTGATACAGAGTCTTTCTAAGAATAATTAAAGCAAAGCAAATCTCCCAACATCCAAACAAACCAAAAACCCTACTTATTGATTCTTTGCTATGTGCCCTGTACTTTTCAAAGTTCTGAATACCTTGTTTGGTTCTTCCAGGAACCATAATAGAGCTACACTAATCTTTATCCCCATTGTTGGGCTTAGAAGAACAAGGTACTTCTGTGACTGAGGTTACACAACCAGTTAAGTGGTGGAGCTGGCCCTGAACCCAGGTGGTTTGACTGGTTGATTCTGTGTTTCTAAAATCAAGCTGTTCCTGGTTGTCTAGTAGAATGTCTTTGGTTTCTTTTTTTTAAAATTAAATTTATTGGGGTGACACTTATTAATAAAATTATATAGGTTTCAAGTGTACAATTCTATAATGCATTATCTGTGTATTGTATTGTGTTGACCACCCAAAGTCATATCTCTTTCTGTCACCTTATATTTGACACCTTTTACTACATCATCCCCATTCCCCTTACCCTCTGGTAATCACCATACTATTATCTGTATCTGTGAGTTTTTGTTTGTCTTGCTTTTTCATTTGTTGTTTTCAGTTTTATACCCCACATATAAGTGAAATAATACGATTATTGATTTTGCCCATCTGATTTATTTCACTTAGCATGATATTCTCAAGATCTATTCATGTTGTCACAAATGGCAGTATTTCATTTTTTCTTTTGGTTGAATAGTATTCCATTGTATATATGTATCACTTCTACTTTATCCACTCATTTATTGAGTGATACTTCAGTTGTTTCCATGTCTTGGCCACCATGAATAATGCTGCAATGAACATAGGATTCCGGAAGCCGGTCCATCCTTGCTGCTTGACACAGTCGCTGCAGGGAAGAAACATCCGCACAGCATATGTTTCTAGGGACCTGGCGTATATGGCATACTTTTCTTAATATGTTTGCTCCCCTTCTTAGCGCTATGTGTTCTAACCAGGCTCACCTCTCCGAGAAAGTTTGTTTCCCCAGGTGGGGATTTTTTCCTGGAGTTAGGGATTAACAGGACTAAGGAAGGGAATAAATCAGTAAAACCCCTTAACTAAGTACTCTCCTGTATCTTTGGTACTCCTATTCTGCTCACATTGGTTCTACTTCCACCAAGTTTCTCCTCTGTATGATATTACTCTCTTTTTGGAAAGGAGTTTCTGCCACTATCTTGCCCTGCCCCCCTTGATTATTATATTTTTAAATTTATTAAAAACCTTTATTTTCTTGCAAACAAACCTAATTATATACAGACAATCCATAATCCTTCATAATACTGAAAACATTAAAGGGGCTAACCCACATGAAGTACCTAGAACAGTGTCTGGCAAGAGTAGGCATTCAATAGTTGTTGGTGTTGTAGCTATTAGTAGTAATTATAAAATGGCATGCTCATTCAACAAAATAAATAACTTTGAATAAACTATTAAAGTTGGCAGTGATTAAAAGAAAATTGTAGAGAGTAAGACTAATTTATTGCTAGTTTTCCTCATTTTTTGGCAAACGTGTAATTAGATATATGAGGAGCCAATCAGTAATATAATTGGTATAATTTCTGTAACTCAAAGTTTTTTTTTTAAATACAGCATTCTTTAAGTTTTATTAGATTTATTTTTCTTCTTTGGAACTTGATGAAAAGCATTATTTCATCTTAACTGGAACAAGTAATTTCTGCTACCTCTCACTGGCAAATATTTGTTATACTCACATAATCTGAGTTGGTATAATAGAGTCTTGATTACCTCAACAGTAGCTACTTTGGCCAAAGTAGAAACAAAATACCTGTATTTCTATGGCGGAGCAAGAGTCTAGAATGAAATACGGTTTGTGCATGTCCTGCATATTGCTTTTTAAGCTTTCTATAGAAATCAGAAATGGGAGAGGATTGAATAATGTCTAGCTTTTTTATGATGTTTTTCATACAGTTTCAGTAGTATTTGTAAATCACCAACTTTCTTAATTCTGCTATACTAAAAAAATGTCCATGGTATATTGAGGTCCTAACTCATATTTTGGTAAAATGGGTTCTTAGAATTCATAGGATAGTATGGTATCTTGTTAGTTCATGAAACTGTGCTGCCAAAGTCTGTGACATCATCCTCTCTGTAGGTCAATGAAAGTACATTGCATCATCTTATTCTGGCCCTTGGTGAAATTTGCAAAGATGTTAGCACATGCTCTCTTGTGCTTCTGGGATAGTGATGACTACTTCTTTGGCAAAATTATTGACTGTGACCAGGGAAGGAGTCTAAGCAGCTAGGGGACAGTGGAGGTACTTCGATGGAAACATGTTTGGTTTTTGAATAACTGCATGAGACAGGCCAGACACTGTCTGTCATTCTCTTTCCCAGGAGGCTCTTTCTTGGAACATGACAGGAGTAAAACATAAGACAAGCCAAAAAGGTAATATACTACAAAACTATAGAAAACCTACTGTATTAGGAAGACTATATAAAATGAATAGAATCATAGGAGTGTAGTGTAAGCATATGATATCGTGATCCAGATTTACACAGACTATGTATAGTGATTTGTTCATCTGAGGACTCCATAAAATACTTACTTCATTTGTCTAATTTAAAATATGGTATGGTTAAAAAGTTTGGTTCTAGCATAATCTTTTAATAACATACCTGTTAAAAAGTTTGTGTGTGTGTATATATATATATATATATATATATGACCCAGCTAAAACCCTTTTTCTTTTTAGTGAGGTGACATACCTTTACTTTATTATAATTATTGTTTTTATATATATATTTTTAATCATTACCCAAGGATATATACATTTTTATTGATTTGGGGGCGGGGGGAGAAACGTTGATGTGAGAGAGAAACATTAATTGGTTGCCTCCCGTACATGCCCAGACTGGGGGATCAAATCCGTAACCTGGGCATGTGCCCTGACTGGTAATCGAACCCACACCTTTTGATGTACAGGACAATGCTCCAACCAACTGAACCACCCAGCCTGCACTTTAAAAAATCCTGGCCTCACTTGAAATGCCATTGAGTCCACAATTTTGGCCTCCTTCACATCTTGCTACTTAAGCCTCACTAACAGGGTTTTTTTTCAGTTATTAAAATATGAAACTATAAGGAAAATAGAATAAAGTTTCTATGCTATGCATAGGATTCTGAGATTAAAAATTTTAAAGAAAGAAAAGTTAGAGGTGATATATAAAAAAAAAATTTCCTGCTTCTGGTTTTCATTAACTTAATTAATTTCAGTTTTCTTTTGTTTACATATGGATATTTAATTTTAGAAAATTGGCTAAAAAGCAAGTTAAAATAACTGTTATTAATTGCTTAATATCAGTCTCTCCAAATGATGGACTTGAAACTTAAGAAAGCATTGCAATTAGGCAAGAAGAAGAAATAGAAGGCATCCAAATTGGAAAAGAGGAAGTAAAACTGTCCTTATTTGCAGACGACATGATATTATACATACAAAACCCTAGAGACTCCATCAAAAAGCTACTAGACTTAATACATGAATTTCGCAATGTAGCAGGATACAAAATTACCCCCAAGAAATCTGAGGCATTTCTATACGCCTATAGTGAACTTTCAGAAAGAGAGATTATAAAAACAATCCCATTTACCATCGCACCAAAAATATTAAGCTACCTAGGAATAAACTTAACTAAAGAGGTAAAAGACCTCTACTCAGAAAACTATAGGACATTGAAAAAAGATATAGAGGAAGACATAAACAGATGGAAGAACATACCGTGTTCATGGATTGGTAGAATCAACATCATTAACATGCCCATACTACCCAAAGCGATCTATAAATTCAACGCACTTCCCATTAAAATACCAACGGCATACTTCATAGATCTAGAACGAACTCTCCAAAAATTCATCTGGAATAAAAAAAGACCCCGAATAGCTGCAGCAATCCTGACAAAGAACAAAGTAGGTGGGATCTCAATACCAGATATCAAGATGTATTACAAAGCCACTGTTCTCAAAACGGCCTGGTACTGGCACAAGAATAGGCATATAGATCAATGGAATAGAATAGAGAGCCCAGAAATTGGCCCGAACCAATATGCTCAATTAATATTTGACAAAGGAGGCAAGAACATACAATGGAGCCAAGATAGTCTCTTCAATAAATGGTGCGGGGAAAGTTGGACAGATATATGCAAGAAAATGAAACTAGACCACCAACTTACACCATACACAAAAATAAACTCAAAATGGATAAAGGACTTAAGTGTATGACAGGAAACCATAAAAATTCTAGAAGAATCCAAAGGCAACAAAATCTCAGACATATGCCGAAGCAATTTCTTCACTGATACAGCTCCTAGGACACTTGAAGCTAAAGAGAAAATGAACAAATGGGACTACATCAAAATAAAAAGCTTCTGCACAGCAAAAGAAACCAGAAACACCAATCAGAAAGGTTATATGCACCCCTCTGTTCATAGCAGCACAATTCACCATAGCTAAGATCTGGAAACAGCCTAAGTGCCCATCAGTAGATGAATGGATTAGAAAACTGTGGTACATCTACACGATGGAATACTATGCTGCTCTAAAAAGGAAGGAACTCTTACCATTTGCAACGGCATGGATGGAACTGGAGAGCATTATGCTAAGTGAAATAAGCCAGTCAATGAAGGCAAAATACCACATGATCTCACTTATTCATGGATAATTGAGACCATTATAAACTTTTGAACAATAATAGATACAGAGGCAGAGCTGCCTCAAACAGATTGTCAAACTGCAGCGGGAAGGCCGGGGAGGGCTTGGAGGCGGGAGGCAGGGGGGTAAGAGATCAACCAAAGGACTTGTCTGCACGCAAATAAGCATAACCAATGGACATAAGACACTGGGGAATAGGGGAGGCTAGGGGACTGTCTAGGGTGCGGGGGCGGAATGGACACATATGTAATACCCTTTGTAATAAAAAATTTTAAAAAAAGAAAGCATTGTATTTATCTTATATCTTTTCTGTATCTTTATTGCTGATGGGGCACATTACTGGACACTCATTAGACATTATTAATTTGTACTTTTGTATGAAATGTGACATTCTCAGATTTTTTTGTATTTTATTTATGTTTTGGAACCATTGTGGAATGCTGAAGAGGTTTAAATAAACTCAGAGTAATTATGTTATTATTACACAACTTTTATATAATGACATCAGAGAACACCTTCCTAAGCTTGTTAACTGAATCAGAAACTAAAGGAGAAGAAATGAGTCAAAATATAATAGATGAGCTTTAGTTAGAGATTATTGAGAGTGAATAGACAGATTTGTATAGAAAATGGAATTCCTAAAAATGTTACTATTGAAATGAAAACCTCAGTGGATTTAATGGCTTAAATTGCAAGTTAGATACAGCTGAACAGAATTAGTTAACTTTAAAACATACCAGAAGAGAGTAGCAAGAAAGCAGAGAGATATTTATAATTACATATTTTTATTATATATCTTAATTATATAATAATAGTAAGGGGTATAAAAGTTAGAATGAGGAGGTCTACTATATATGCTCAGTTGGAGAACCAGAAGGTAGGTGATTGTAGAGAAAGTAAAAAAGAGTAATATAAGAGGGAGAATGGCTACAAGTTTTCCAGAATGGCATAAAACCATGACTTTATAGACTTAGGAAGCACAACATATCCAAAGGTATATATAAAGTAAAAATGTAAGAATACAAGAAATTTGCCCTGGCTAAGTAGCTCAGCTGATTAGAACATTGTCCTGATATACCAAGGTTGTTGGTTCAATCCCCAGTCATGGCATATTAAGAAGCAACCAATGAATGCATGAGTAGGTAGAACAACAAATTGACGCTTCTTTCTCCCTCTCTCCCTCTCGCTCTCTATCCATTCTTCCTTCCCTTCCTCTATCTCTCTATAAAATCAATCAATAAAAACACTTTTACATTTAAAATTTTTCTATCACACTGCATTATTTTTTAAATATATTTTTTATTGATTTCAGAGAAGAAGGGAAGAGGGAGAGAGAGATAGAACATCAAGGATGAGAGAGAATCATTGATCGGCTGCCTCCTGCATGCCCCACACTGGGGATCAAGGCTGCAACCCAGGCATGTTTCAGACTGTGACCTCCTAGTTCATAGGTTGATGCTCAGCCACTGAGCCATGCTGGCTAAGCAAATCACCCTTCATTATTATATAACTAGAGGCCCAGTGCACGGAATTTTTGCATGGGGGGATGTCTCTCAGTCCAGCCTGCACTCTCTCCATTCCGGGACCCCTCGGGGGATATCCAACTGCCAGTTTAGGCCTGATCCTGGCAGTTGGACATCCCTCTTATAATCCGCGACCGCTGGCTCCTAACTGCTCACCTGCCTGCCTGCCTGATCTCCCCTAACTGCCCTCCTCTGCTGGCCTGGTCACCCCTAACTGCCTCTGACTCGGCCCCCGCCACCATGGCTTTATCCAGAAGGACTGGAAGGATGTTTGGAAGATGTCAGTCTAATTAGCATATTACCCTTTTATTAGTATTGATTACTAGAGGCCCGGCGCATGAAATTCGTGCATGGGTAGGGTCCCTAGGCCTGGCCTGCAATGAGGGCTAATATTCCCCAGCTGCCGGCTGCCGGCTGGGGCCTTCCTTCCCCTGAGTGCTGGCTGCTAGCTGGGCCCTTCCTTCCCTGGATGCCAGCTGCTGGCCAGGGCCTTCCTTCATTCCATCCCACCCCCTGGTGGTCAGCGCACGTCATAGCGAGCAACCCAACTCCCAGTCTCCTGGTTGAACTCCAGAGGGGACACTTTGCATATTAGCCTCAAATTCACACACACACACACACACACACACACACACATATATATATAATGAAACTATATAATTATATATCTCCATTTTAGATAAATTATTAGGAAAGCAATTAAAGGGAAAGTAAGGATCTTTACAAGCATCCAGAGAGAAAGGACAAAGAATGATAATTATAATATTAACAGACTTCTCAAAAACAAAAATGTAAGCCAGAATATAATAAAAATGAATCTTCAAAGAAGTGTTGAAAGAAAAGATCTGTCAACCTAGACATATCAAGGCAAAAATATTTTGAAAAAGCAAGGTGAAATAAAAATCATAACTGAAACTGAAAGAGTTTACTAACATGAGGATTTTACTAAAGGGACTTTCAAAGGAGGAATTGTGGGAAAGGGGGAGATTCCCAAATGTCAACTGACTAAATGCTATAGAATCATTAAGGACTTTATGATATTAGGATTTAAATTTAATTTTATTGGAAGATAAGCACTTTCAGGACCATGTGGTAAATGTAATTTCAAGTTCTGCTTTTATTCAATTGATCTGAGAGGAATCATTGCTTATCAAAAGGATTTTTGGAAGATGTCACATTTTTTAGGATTTGATGTGGTGAACTGATAATGGATGTCTTTAAAAATGCTGAGACCAAAATCATCTGATTTGGATAGTATAATATAGGGCTTATGTTTAATGTAGTCCACCGGGGATCTTTCCTCCAATTACTTTTCTTTCCTGTTAACCTACTTTGATTTCCCCCATTTATTTGGTGATTTTTCATTGATAGATATGGGTGTGTAGTTTGACAAGTACATATGATCAGGTTGTGTTTTTTTAATCTTTATTGTTGAAAGTATTACATAGGTCCTTCTTCCTCCCCACCCCCTGTTAACTCCGTCCAACCCATTCCCATCCTCCCCGCCGTCCCCAGGCCCTATCTACCACACATATGATCAGTTTGGTCAAGCCTCCCCTCTAAGCATAGTGGTGGCTTCCTACAGTGAATGGGCTGGAAGAGGTCATCAAACCTATAGGTATCTTCAGTCAAAGTGAGTGGTGAGGACAGAAAGATTTTTTAAAACTTAGAATGCTATACTAAGTACATATTTGGGGTACCTGCTACAGTCTGTTGCACTGATACATAAGATTCTTTCATCTGTGCCCTAAGTTCCTCCCTATTTCCAAACCATAATAATCTTGCTGGGTTAAAAAAAAACACAAAACTTATTTTTTTAGAGTTTGGAGGTCAGAAGTCTCACTGAGCTAAGACGAAGGTGCTCACATGGTGGAGAATCCATTGCTGTTTCCAGCTTCTCAAAGCTGTGCTCATTCCTTGGCTTGTGGCCTGCATCATATCATTTTGTCATCATCACAGAGCCTTCAGTCCAAGGCAATATTCCCATCTCAAGCTCTTTAACTTAAACACATCTGCAAAGAGCATTTACCATATTAGATAACACATTCACCGGTTCTGGGGATTTGGATGTGGATATCTTGAGTGGGGGAGGGGCATTACTCAGCTATCAGATGCCTCATTTTTGTTCCCTGGCATATCTTTTCCTCCAGCCTCTGCAGCTGGGCACTATGATCTGTGTTCATTTGGAACCATAGATATTAGTGGGGAGCAGCAGAGTCACCCAGTAGACTAAGGGTTTTGAAAAATGCCATTATTGTGTTGTACCATTCCATACCCTGCCCTCCCTGACCCTGACAGCTTGGTCACGGAAGCCTGTGACTGCCAGGTGACTGCCTTTCTTCTCTGTCTTCCTGTGTTTGGCACCCCTTGTTGCAGCACTCCACTTACCAGGTGTACCGGTTAATAATTCGGATTTTGTAGTCAAAGAAAACATGATAATTTCAAGAGAAACATCAAAATTGCTTTATTCAAAGTAATGCCCATCACTAGCTACACATTTCCCCCATCTTTCAGGTAATTTGTGGATCCGTCCCAGTAGAACTTTCCTTGAGGCAAACCATTCAGAGACCCAATTTTCCACTTCTTTGTACGTTTGGAAGTGCTGCTCAGAAAGTGTGTGTGCCATCAATTGGAACAAGTGGTAATCTGAAGGAGCAAGATCTGG
>NW_006285480.1:983506-996269 GCF_000327345.1 Myotis davidii
GGCATTCACAAGTATCTTGAAATGGAACGTGTTCACCATAAGCTTCCCAAAGTATTCAGTGGCACTTTTCTTCAAAATAAAGTAATGAATTAAAACTTCCCACAAATGCTCTTTTTTTTGGCATGAAATTTGACATTTTTAAGTGTAAAAATATTTATGATGTTAACACCTTCAGAAAATTTGACATGAAGTTTTGAAGCTTGTTGTCAATACAACAAAATAGCATGCATATTAAATCGCATATATATCAACATATCTGTAACTCCGTCTATTGAAAAAAACCTGCATTATTAACCGGTACACCTAGTAATTAACCAAGCAGTTCCCCTGAAGCAAAACCACAGACATACAGCTGTACTATGTAAGGAGGTAGTAGTTCAGTTTTGGAATTTCTTCCTTTTGTTTCTTGGTAAATATCCTTAAAATACTTTTCTCTAGGACTCAGAGACACCAAAATCTTCTGGCTTCCCCCTTCCCTTCTAGCTACTTTCTTATAGGCCCCTCTCTTCCCAACCATTAATGCTGGAGGTGTGCTAGCCTTATCTTCAGTCCACTTTTCTTTTCACACTGTCTACTGTATTTTCTCCCTCCCCAGGTGAGTTTTTTTAAAAAAATCAAAATATGTTTATTGGGATGGTTCTCCACTCATCTTTATTTGGGGTGCTTTTTTTACAGCTTCTTTCTGAAGGCACCTCCTCTGTAAGCCCTGCTTCTTCTCTTGTAGGCTGACAGGGCAATGGAGCAGCCAACACACGAAACTACTGTTTGTGCATGGCCAAGGGCAGTGGTGATTTTATAGCATCCTGGGCATTTCACGTCCATGAGGTAGGAATTGGGTCTCTGCACAAGGCACTTCTTGTGTTTTCTCTTCTCCTCTTCTGGAGAGGGATGAAGGAGGTCCTTGGTGAAAGGCATGTTGTCATGGGAAGGTCATCACTGTACCTCCCCAGGTGACTTTCTGCATTCTCTAACTCTTTATCTTCAGTTTCATTCTTTCTTGAAAAAGCAGAATAGTCAACTGCCTTTTCTACTTGTCCATTTGGATGTCTCACAAGACCTCACATTGAATGTTGTCTAAAACTGAAGACATGATCCCCCCTAAATTTGGTCCTTCTCTCTCAGAATTCTCTATTTCAGTCAATGACAGTTTCATTCCTCCAGTTCTTCCTCATGGGAACACAGGACTCATCTTAGATACTTCCTTCTCCCATGGAAAGCAAGCAAACTTCAAATACCTTTTTTAAATCTGATTTAGTTATCTGGTAAATATCTGAGTAGGTGCTAAGTCTCCTGCATTATGCTAGGCCCTGGGTACATAGACATGAATATGACAAACTAGGGCCTTCTTTTCTCACAGAAGTTATATTAAAGAAGTAACAACTAACTGAGCAAGATACTTTCTGATAGTGATAAATACTGTGAAAGTGATAAAACAGGTTGATATGAGAAACAATATAGGTTCATGGAAGACCTCTTTGATGAAGTAACATTTTCTTTTTATTTCATTTCATACATGTATATAGCTTAAATAACCATTATAAAGTTAACAGATCCATCACCCAACATAATTACATTTTTATGTGTAATGAGAACATTTAAGATCTACTTTCTCAGCAATTCTTAAGAATATAATATAGTATTGTTAACTATAGTCACCATACTGTACATCAGAGCCCCAGAATGTAAGAGGTAACATTTTATTGAGACCTGAGTGACAAGGAATTGGCCTTAAAGATCTGGAGGCAGAGTGTTCTCTAGACAGAAGCAACTCAGGTACGAAGGCCCTACGCTGGGAAAGACGTTGGTATATCTGAGACATAGGAAAGCCCAGTATGGCCAGAGTGTGGTGAGTGAGCAGGAGCATTGAGGCAAATGTTCAGACAGGAAATAGGGTCAGATCACATGGAATATTAAAGGTTGAGAGTGGAGGACAGAATAATGCCTCCCCATCCACATCCTAATATGTCTCTTAATCAAAAAAGGAACTCCAATGTCATGGAATTAAGTATCTTGAGATAGGGAGAAAATCCTGGATTATCCAGGTGGGTACAGTATAATCCCAAAATCTTTGTAACAGGAAGCAGGAGGGTCAGAGTCAGGAAGGAGGGGGAGATGGAGGGCGAGGGGGAGGGAGAGGGTAGATCATGTTCTTTTACAACAGTGGTTCTCAACTTCTGGCCCTTTAAAATATAGTTCCTCATGTTGTGACCCAACCATAAAATTATTTTCATTGCTACTTCATAACTGTAATGTTGCTACTGTTATGAATCATAATGTAAATACGATGTAATGTAAATAGGATGGTCTTAGGCGACCCCTGTGAAAAGATCGTTTGACCGCCAAAGGGGTTGCGACCCACAGGTTGAGAACTGCTGTTTTATAACCTGATCTCAGAAATGACACCTCATCACTTTTGCATATTTGTGTTCATTATAGCAAAGTTCCTAGGTCCAGCCAACCCACAAGGGGAAAGATTATATGATGGAATGAATACAGGGAGGAAAGAATCTATGGAAGCCATTTTAGAAACAGTTCATAGCACTTAATAAATTATCCTATATAGTAATTTGGAAGTTGATTGAACAGTGGAACAACCTGTTGCTATGATGCGTACTGACCACCATGGGGCAGGGGCTCAATGCAGGAGCTGCCCCCTGATGGTCAGTGCACTCCCACAGGGGGAGCGCTGCTCAGCCAGAAGCTGGGCTTATGGCTGGCTAGCACAGGGGCAGTGACAGGAGCTTCTCCCACCTCCGCAGTAGTGCTAAGGACCCCTTGGGGGATGTCCGCCTACCAGCTTAGGCCCGCTCCCCGGAGTCCTGGACTGTGAGGGGGTGCAGGCCAGGCCGAGGGACCCCATCAGTGCACCATTGGAGCCGGGGAGGGACACGGGAGGTTGGCCAGCTGGGGAGGGACCGCGGGAGGGCTCCAGGGCATGTCTGGCCCATCTCACTCAGTCCCGATCAGCCAGACCCCAGCAGTAAACTAACCTACCAGTCGTATCTGCCCCCTGGTAGTCAGTGCACATCATAACAACTGATCAACCGGTCAATTGTCTTCCCCCTGATGGTCAGTGCATATCTTAGCGAGCAGTTGAGCAGCCTTAGCATATCATTAGCATATTACGCTTTGATTGTTTGAGTGGCCAAATGGACACCTGGACACTTAAGCATATTAGGCTTTTATTATATAGGATTTTTATCTACGCATTTTATATCTAGTAACGCAAAACTTCTTAGCCATTATTCTTCCACAAGGCTTTTATGAACCCATATTTCATGGAAAATCAAGTTATGTGTTTTAACCTTATCTTTCTGCATTCTGGGAATTTTCCAGAAATCAATTTTTCAATTCACTTTGCTCTCTTAAGTTGTGTCTAATCTATTTTTAATGACTATATTTTTTATTTTATAGTTCAACTATGGCTTCTGTTTTCTTTTCCTAGCACACTGTTTTTCTTCTTATGATTGAGGCCTTCTTTTATGTTTTATATCATTTTAAACATACTTATTTTATAGGCTATATGACTGTTTTAAATTAGAGTGCTAAGGTTTTAATCCTGCTATTTGCTGTGCCTGCTGACTGGCACAGATAGCAGATTTTTCTCAAATGATTTGTAATTTGGGATTGGTAGTAAATCTTTAGTGGCTATTTGTGAGTGAGTCCTACTTTGTAGGTACAGCTTTTCAGAAATAATTTTTTATTTGCTTCCACTGGTGACTGTGAAATACCACCTGCCACTTTTCTAATTTAACAGTTTAGGACTCCTGATGTGTGTAAATAAAAAACTCAAACCAAGCCATGGACCAACCAGTCCAGGGTTACACATTCTCAAACTGGATATTTTGTTCTCTTCCTACCTAATCTTAGAAGAAGACAGACCAGATTCCTTGCCACCTCTCTAGAAAGGTAGCTAGAATTTTTCTCAATTTCCCATTCACTAACAGCGTAACCCTAGAAAAGTAGCTGTTTTATGTACGCATCTCAGCACCAGTTCCCCACCATGACCTAATCTGAATGTCAGGAGAGGGACCTCCATCTCTGGCCAATCCCTGCATGACAGCTGCAAAATAAGCTTAAATAGTCACCAGTTCAGTCCTGATTTACTCCTCATTTCTGAACTTATTGTAGGAGCTGGAAGGCTAGGGTTGGTTATTTAATGCAAATTAATTCTGGTGCTTGGATTCTCCTGTGTACTTCTGATTTCAATCTGTTGGGATATGTTGCTTTCGTTGAAGAAAATCTGGCCTCACACAGACTTAGAGTTGGAAGGAAGAGTAGTCTTTTGTAGCTAATTAGATAGATATTTGTTGACATTACACCAAAACTCTACAAGTGGTATTTTTTTAGATGCAAGTTGCATTGCAGAATTTGAAGTCATATCAATGAGTCTTCCATATTCCATTATAAACAGGTCTCTCCTGCACTTTTCCTGGCCCTTTTACTCATGTGTCATTCTGTAACATCATGCCTTGGTCATTTGGAAAATAGTGCTTCACTGAGTTATGCAGATATTTCAAGTGTTTATACAGTTCATGGTACAGCAACAACAACAAAATTCCATTTGTTAATATCATCATTAATCTCATCCAAAAAAGGTTTTAAGTATTGGGAAGTTGGCAAACTTGTGGTTTAATAGAAAAATAAACCTGCTATTATATATTATACAAGTTTTTCAAACTTTCAATACTTCCTTTCAAGCTTGAATTTTATCATTGGCATCAATACAGTTCATTGTCTTTGAAGTGACAGGCTCACTTTAACCATGTGAGACAATGTCTTCCAAATACCACCTACTCTGAATAAACATAATTTCTATGGCAGTAATTCTTTTAAGTTAAAAAGTATCCTATGAAAAAAAGCAGATAATTTAGTTTTCTTTAATATGCAAAGTATTTTCTGAGTACTTTTCATTTCTTCCATATTAAAAACACTTGAGAATAAAAAGAAAATGTACTCAATGGTTCCAACTTAAAGCTCCATCAACCACATTTTTAATTAAAACTGGCATTAATTTTGGTCATGATGGGTAAATGAAGTACATGGAACCTCACACAACCACATCAAAATTACAACTAAGCTACAGAACAACTATCATTCAGAACCACCTGAAATCTAGCTGAACAGAAATCCTACAACTAAGAAATTAAAGAAGAAGCCACATTGGAACTAGGAAGAGGGGTGGTTCCACAATCACATGTGGTGGTTAAAAATTGGGAGGATATCTCAGCTGCAGAGGTTTTCCCTGAGAAGTGAGAAGTTCTATCGCCATACCAGGTCCATCAGCCCAGGGTTCCAGTGCCAGGAAGAGAAATCCCCATAACTTCTGGCTGTGTTAACCAGAGGGGATTGTGGGTGAGTGAGAAAGAGGCTGCTGGAGTCCTAGGCAGTTCCTCTTAAAAAGCCCACACACATTTACTCAGACTCACTCATTCTGAGCTCCAACACTTGGCCAGCAGCTCAAAAAGCACCAGGGACATACGAGGAGGAGCTAAATCATCTGGCTTTGTGGTGAGAGTTCTAGGGGCAGATTTCTCCCAGAAAAAAAGTGCTGATTGAAGCTATTGTTCCTTTGAAGAGCCCTCCCTCAACAGAGCTGACAGGTGGGAGCCATCAACCTGGCTAACACTGCCCCATCCTGGTGATTCCCTGAGACCCAGACCCACGCAAGCCACTTCCAGTGGCTTTTCCATACAAACGGCCTTTGTTCATACCAGGGACTTTCCTAAAATCTCTCAAAGATCCACAAATTCCAAACAAGCAGCATCTGCCCTTAGCTTGTCCTCATACAAAGTGGCCCCAGGATGGGCACTAACAGCAGCCAGCCAAGGTTTGCAGCGTGGTCTCTCCTGGGTACCTCCAAGCCCAGCACAAGTAGAAGCCTTGTACAGATCACTCTGTAGTTCATGCCAGGTGGCCCCAGGCAGTGCACAAACAGCAGCTGATATTGACCTGGACCTCTCAGAGGGCCCCAGAGCCAGCACACCTGGTCGACAACTTCAGAGCACACTGAAGCACCACCCAACCGCCTCCACAAGAGACACACTCATGGGGCAGCTCATCAAGAACCAGAGCCCTGCTGAAGCAAGTCCTGCTCCATGGGGTGGGCCCCTGCACAGCAGGTCCTTAGCTATAGTAATGGCCAGGCCTCATAGCAGACTAGCCTAGGGATAAATCACTCCTATTGACATGCCAATAGCAATCAAGGCTCAACTACAACAGGAAAGTACACAGAGACCACACTGGGGAGGGATGAAGAGGGCACCTGGAGTTCCCAGCTCTGGTGACCTGGGAAACTGCACCCACTGAGCCCTACAGAGCACCTACTACATAAGGCCACTCTATCAAAACCAGGAGATGTAGCAGTTCTGCCTAAAATAAAAAACAGCCACAGGGAGGCTGCCAAAATGAGTAGACAATGAAACATACCCCAAATAAAAGAAAAAAACAAAACTCCAGAAAAAGAACTAAATAAAATGGAGACAAGTAACCTACCAGATGCAGAGTTCAAAACACTGGTAGTAAGGATGCTCAATGAACTTAAGGGAAGAGTAGATGAACTTAGTGAGGTCTTCAACAAAGACAAAGCAAACATAAAAACAGAGATAGAAAACATAAAAAAGAACCAGTCAGAAATGAAGAATACACTAACTGAAATGAAGAATGCATTACAAGGAATCAAAGTAGAGTAGATGAAGCTGAAAATCAAATCAGCAATTTGGAAGGAAGCAAACAACAGAGAGTTGGAAAAGCAAAAAGCAAGCAAACAAACAAAAAACAACAAAAAAAAACTCCCCCAAATGAGCATAATTTAAGGATCCTATGCGACAACTTCAAAAGTACCAACATTCATATAACCAGGATGCTGAAAGGAGAAGAGAAAGAGAAATTGAAAACCTATTTGAAAAAATAATGACAGAAAAATATCCCCTAAACTGGTGAAGGAAATAGACATACAAGTCCAGGAAACCAGAAAGTCCCAAACAAGATGAACCAAAAAAGGTCCACACCAAGACACATCATAATTAAAATGCAAAAAGTTAAAGACAAAGAGAGGATTCTAAAAGGAACAAGAGAAAAGCAGTTAGTTATCTACAAGGCAGCTGCCATTAGACTGTCAGCTGATTTATCAACAGAAACTTTATAAGTCAGAAAGGAGGGGCAAGAAATGCTCAAAGTGATGAAAAGCAAGGACCTATAGTCAAGATTACTCTATCCAGCAAAGCTATCATTAAAAATTGAAGGACATATAAAAAGCTTCCCAGACAAGAAAAAGCTATAGGAGTTCATCACTACCAAACCAGTATTACAAGAAATAGTAAATGTTCTTCTTTAAGAATAAAAAGAAAAAGATAAAAAATGGCAATAATAAAATGGCAATAAATACATGTCTATCAACAATTACTTTAAATTCAAAGGAATGAAATGACCCAATCAAATAACATAAAGTAGCTGAATGGATAATAAAACAAGACCATTACACATGCTGTTTATAAGAGACTTAGTTCAGATCTAAAGATACAAACTTGAAATATAGGGATTAAAGTGAGATATTTCATGAAAATGGAAACAAAGCAAAAAATCCTAGGGTAGCAATACTTATACCAGACAAAATAGACTTTAAAGCAAAGGCTATAATAAGAGACAAAGAAGGGCCCAGCAATTCTACTTCTGGTTATTCATTTAAAGAAACCCAAAACACTGAATTGAAAAGACATATGCACCCCTATGTTTATTGCGGCATTATTTACAATAGCCAAAGCCAAGATATGGAAGTGACCCAAGTGTCTATCAATAGATGAATGGATATAAAAGAAGTGGTGCATATATACAATAAAATGTGATTCAGCCATTTAAAAATATTTGAACTTGCCCTCTGAAACAACATGGATGGACCTAGAGGGTACTGTGATGAGTAAAATAAGTCACAGAGAGAAAACCAAATGCCATATGATTACACTTAAATGTGGAACCTAAAAATCAAAATAAATGAACAAGCAGACCAGAAACAGACTCATAGATACTGAGAACATTTCAATGATTGCCAGATGGGAGGAAAGTTCAGAGATGGGCAAAAATAGTGTTGGGATTTAGAAGTACAAGTTATGAGTTACGGAATAGTCATGGGGATGTAAAGTACAGCAAAGAGAATATAGTCAATAATCCTATATCATAAAAGCGTAATATGCAAATCGACCAAATGGTGGAATGACCAGTTGGTGGGGGGCAGGGCCAGCAAGCAGACACCATCCAGGCCATCCAAGATGTATGCCAGCGGGCAGAGGGAGGGAACGGTGATGGGAGCGGCGGGAGCGGCAACCGGCGGTGGCGGAGGGGCGATGGAGGGGTGCCAGCACCATCCCCCGATTACCTGCCCAGGTGCCTCCCACAGAGGGAGGTCAGCTGCGGCCACGGTGGGTTGATGGGGGGGGCGCTGTCCCCTGATAGCCCACCCGCCCAGGCCCCTCCCACAGAGGGAGGCCGAAGCCGTCTGTAGGACATCCCCTGAGGGCTTCCAGACTGTGAGAGGGTGAGGCCAGACTGAGAGACCCCCCCCTCCCCCAGTGCATGAATTTTTGTGCACCAGGCCGCTAGTGTAATTATATTTCTCTCCCCCATGGAATTCTAACATAAACATCATAAGTTATGATAAAAATTGGTATGTAAAAATTGTGAATTTATCTGACAATTTATCTAAGAAATTTCAATCAGAGATTCCTACCTTGAAAGCATCAAGATAATCCCTATATTTTCTCTCTAAATTGTGGTTTTATAATGTTTTTCTATAGGAGTCTTATAACCCCACTAGAGGCCCAGTGCACGAATTCGTGCACAAGTAGGGTCCCTCAGGTGGCCTGCAGGGATCGTGCCTGGCTCACTCCCCCAGCCTCACAGCCCCACCTGAGTGGCGGAGGGCCAATGGTGGGGGGGCTGGCACCGTCCCCTGATTGGCCCATCCAGTCGCCTCCCACAGAGGGAGGCTGGACAGCAGTGGGGTGATGGGGGCAGTTGTGGGAGGCCCCCTGCCAGGGAAGGCACCATGCTTCTCCTTAAAGTCATGTTGACTGACCCCAAGGCGTGGGCACAGCCTTACCTTGGGGGCATTTCTGACCAAAAGATGAGAATGCCTTCAGCTCAACTCTTCAAAACCTAGGTGCCAGGAATGGGTTTTTATTATGTAAATCTAATCAAGCACCAGGAATGAATGCGATTTGGGCCCACCCAGAGGTGATGATTCACGAAGAAGCTACAAGAATGCACACAATCCCCTTTTATTTACCCTTAGTAAAACTTCCTGATAGTTGGCTATAAATAAAATTGCTGCCCTGGCTCTGGGCTCTGTTCATCTATCAGAGGGCAGACGCCACACCCAGGCCCAGCTTTTCCTCTGTTTCTGTCTCAGTCTTGTTTTATTCATTTTTCTTCAACCCTCGTCACGTTTTATTCAAGATTTCATCAATCCCTGCGTTCTCTCTCTGCCCTGGTCATGGGAAGAGAGAACACCCCCTTTTTTCTCCATAGGCAGTGCCATTCCCTGATCCCCTGTCCAGTTGCCTCCCACAGAAAGAGGCCAGGTGGTGGCAGCGGCAGGGTGATGGGGGCTGCGCTGTCCCCTGATTGCCCATATGGTCACCTCCCGCAGAGGAAGGCCAGGCAGTGGCAGCAGCGGGGTGATGGGGGCGGCGCTGTCCCCTTATCGACCAACCCGGTCACCTCTCGCAGAGGGGAGCAGGCCTAAGCCATCAATAGGACATCCCCTGAGGACTCCAGGACTGTGAGAGGGTGCAGGCCGGGCTGAGGAATGCCTCCCCCCGCCCCCCCAATGCATGAATTTTCAATCACCGGGCCTCTAGTATTATAATAAACTAGAGACCTGGAACATGAAATTCGTGTGTGGGTATGGTCCCTAGGCCTGGCCTGCGATCAGGGCCATCTTCCCCAGCTGGCCGCAGCCAACCCCACCCCCCGCCGCCACCCCCCCTCCAGTTTCCCATTCACCATCTGGTGATTGGTGCCTGAAGGCTGGGTGAAGGGACCAAAGGGTCAGCTGTTCCCGCCCGCTCGCCGGTCCCTCCCCGCTGCAGGTGGCCATCAGGTAATCGGAGCATGCCGGCCAGAAAAAGGGACCAAGAGGTGAACAATGCACCTCACAGTGATTGGGTCAGCAGTCATTCTGGTCATTTTGTCATTAGGGTCTAATTTGCATATTACCCTTTTATTAGTGTAGACTAGAGGCCCAGTCCACTAATTTTGTGCAAGAGTAGGCCTTCCTTCCCGGGCTGCTGGCACCGGCTTCCCTCTAGCACCCAGGACCAGGGAAGCCCAGCAGCCACCTTGGACCTGGGCTTCCCTCCAGCTGCCAGCAGGCACCCAGGACCCAGGCTTCTCTCTGGCTGCCAGCATCCAGGACCCAGGTTTCCCTTGCAGCTCTGGCTTCATCCAGAAGGTCATCAGAAAGATGTCTGGTCTAATTAGCATATTATGCTTTTATTATTATAGATATGTATGGTGCCAGATGCTTACTATATTTATCAGAGTGATCACTTCATAAGTCATATAAAGGTCTAATCACTGGGTGGTACACCTGAAAATAATATAGCATTATATATCAACAGTAATTGAAAAATAAAAAATTATTTAAAAAAAACTGGAATTTGTTGTTGTTTTTGTTTTTTGTTTATATGTTCTGGATTTGGGGTTATATTTTATTATTTTTTAATTGTTTTATTGCTTAAAATATTACAAAGAGTATTATATATGTCTTCTCTTTTTTTCTCCCCTTGACCCTCCCCTAGCCTCCCATGTCCCCCAGTGTCTTGTGTCCATTGTTGTTTTTTACTGTGAGTGCATGGTGGTGAAAAATATGATAGTAACTAGTGCCACTGCATTGATTTGTGTGAAAGCATCAGCAGTTTTATCCACCATTGCTTTTCTTCATTTTTTACTAGTAAGTGGCAGTCTGGTGAATAAAGCAAATAACATCATAATATTATTATGAAAACTTTTGACCTTACAGACCCCTTGAAATAATCTCAGGGACCTTCAGGGGTCCACAGACCACACTTTGAAAACCATCACTATATACAAACTCTGAGTACATGTAACAAATACACAGAAATCTAACATTTCTTTATGGCTGCACTATCAGTAAATTACATGCCTCTAGCATAGGAATATTCATAATTTTTAAGTAATGCACATTTCCTTGAGTCCAGCATTTTACCTGAAGTCATAGGTCCAAGTTACTTCCAGAACCTGTTACTCTCAGAGCCCGATCGTATTTTTCTATAAAACCATGATTTCAATGTCTGAAAGTTTTAAGAAAAAGACTAGTAGATTTTTAAAGAGTTGGTTTAAACACAGACACACAACAGGTTTTAGCATTTCATGAAACTTAAGTTTTGCTCAGTCCCTAAGGTTGTGCCATTATTCAGATTTTTTGAAAGTTCTACCTTTCACTCTGTCCTATAGCTGTAACTGTGAGTACATTTAAACCTAAACGATTTATTATGGTGTCCCAGACCAAGCACCTTTGGCATCAGTCCAGGACTGCTATTATTATCTTCTTTTATTTATTGCATCACTTCAAAACTATCCTTTCTTTCACACATTTATAAGTTTTTTCAACTCTTTATTTTTACTCTCATATATTTTATGGCTAAAATACTAGTCTATGTTTCTGTTTTGTACAATAAATATGTTATGTGCTTGTACCATCACACCCAGGATATTTTAATACTCTTAAATAATTGTGTCTGTAATTAGATTTGTCACAAATCTAACAGTAATTGTAGCATATCTAAAAAATGGCCCTCCTCTCCACCCTCTTAAGTTTTATATAAAACCATTCCCCTCCTATTCCTAGCAGAGTTACCTAAAATGTTTATCTTTCTATAAAAACATCTTTTACTGTGAATTCTTTTTTAATAGAAAAACAAAGCTTCTATTATATATGAGGCTTTATAGACATGAATAATCAAATACATCTCTTGGGCAACAAGAAACAAAAACTTGTAATGTCTTTGCTAATAAGAAGATGGTCCCTAGATGGGCAGAGTAAATGCAGACCAAAATTAACTATTTTAATGTTGTTCCAAAACAAATTTTCCTACTACCTCAAAGTTAAACATCCTAGGCTTCTAAAGTGTAAGTTAAAACATTTATAATTCATTTCTAATAAAATGAAACCTCAATTTTCTTACAACTATTTTCCCAACTTTTCACTCTTAATTTATTAAGTCTTTGGAATCATATAGGTATATGTTAAAACATATTTACAAAAATGAAATTATAAAATTTTTATGTCTTTCTGCTAGCTTTAAGATTATCTCCAATCGTTCATATTGAAAAATATATAAAATCTGGTTATTTGTAATTGGAAGAAGGTTAATACATTATTACTGAGATAGGAGATAGTTTAGGCATCTAAAATTCCAAGTCACAATTAACAAAGCAATTGAGTTCAACCTTCAGGATGGAATCTGTCCAATTCTACTCTGAAATTAGGCTAAATTTTCCCCTGATAAATTAAAACAAAGTATTGTTTAATACAAAAACTTAGATGAAAGAAACTTTGGATCTCAGGGCTGCAAAGATAACTCTCTGAAGGAGCAAAATAACAGTTTTCCCATCAACTTAATATTTTACCAGTGGGTTTATCAACAATGCCAGTAATGGAGGTAATAGCTACCTGAAAACACAGAACAAGGCCCTTCCAGTGTCAAGATGATGGACTGCATCCACAAACTTATCAGTTTTCTTC
>NW_006285480.1:997406-1001361 GCF_000327345.1 Myotis davidii
TGGAATTGTCTCAAAAAAATATTTTTGTTGTTGTTGTTGTTGTTAATCCTCACCCAAGGATATTTTATTGATTTTTAAGGAGAGGAAGAGAGAGGGTAAGACAGAGAGAAACATTGATGTGAGAGAAACACATTGATTAGTTGCCTCTTGCACAAGCCCTGACCAGACTCCCACTGGGGATGTGCCCGCGACCAAGGTACATGCCCTTGACCAGAATCGAACCTGGGACCCTTGAGTCCACAGGCTGATGCTCTATCCACTGAGCCAAACTGGTTAGGTCAGTTAATTCCCTTTTAATGTGCACAAATTTCATGCACCAGGCTACTAGTATGATAATAATATTGGCTCAGGGAGACAAATCAAGGAATAGAGAGCCTAGATACAGACACTTTTATATGGGAGTCTGACCAGTGACTCCCATATAAAAGATAACACTTGTGTCAAGTAATATTATGACACATCAGTTGGAAAAGATAAAATAGTGCTATCTTTTTGGAAGAAGATAAAGAGGCACCACGGTTAGTTCTCCAACTTAATTTATTCTGGGAGGCTGTTCGAGAAGCAATTTGAAAACTGAATTATTTTTTCTCTTTAGAAATAATGTAAATTGAATTAATCCATTTTAGGCCCCCAAATAATTCCCTGTTTTAACCTTATTATATACAGTGCATGTCTAAAGTACTGTTTAATCTGTAAATAAACATTTCCTAAATTTATCAAACCACCCCTTACTAGCCTTAAATGAATTTTTAATATACCACTGCCTTCTAAATGCTATCACTGGCTATTGCTTTTGTTTATCCAAACAACATCAGTTTTTCTACCTATTCAATTGCCAGTAATTGTTAGTTTTTGGGCACTTTCACACCCTTAGCAACATTATCATTCTTGATAGTCTCCTTATGTTTTAAAATTGTATTAATTATTGCCCAGCCAGTGTTACTCAGTGGTTGAACATCGACCTATGAACCATGAGATCTTGGTTCGATCCTGGTCAGGGTATATGACCATACTGGGTTTCGGGGCGTATGCAGGAGGCAGCTAATCAGTGATTCTCATTCATCATTGATGTTTCTATCTCTCTCTCCCTCCCTCTCTCTTCCTCTTTGAAATCAAGAAAAATACATATTTTTTAAAATTGTACTAATAATTGATTTCAGCCAGCAACAAAAGCATTCTCTCATTTGTCATTCTGAGGTATCAGCATAAAGAGGTTGTCTGGTCAAAAACAAGTTTTGGTTGACAACCAAGACATTTTTTGCTGTGAACAACTTGGTTGAGAACCCAAATTGTTTGAATGGGAGACTTTCAAGAAACAAGGTTTGACTGGATAGGAGTTAAGACTTCAGCAGCGGTTCTCAACCTGTGGGTCGTGGCCATCAGAAAACACATATAGCATATCAGATATTTACATTACGACTCATAACAGTAGCAAAATTACAATTATGAAATAGCAACGAAAATAATTTTATGGTTGGGGGTCACCACAACATGAGGAACTGTATTAAAGGGTGGCGGCATTAGGAAGAGTCATATTTTAGGGACAATGTAAAACTTAGAAGTCAGGAAAATCTCTTTATTAATTTAGGATAGGAGATGTTTTCTTAAGAAATAACTTCTACTTGCCCAGGAACACTGTATTAGTTAAGGTACAAGGAACAATTGACAAATAGTGTAAAAAAAAAAAAGTCATATTTTAGGGACAATAGAAGTTTATTTCTACTCAGTAATCATTTAGAGGGATATGCCAGATTAATGAGTCATACTTCTCGATATGGGATTTTGAGGACCCAGGTTCCTTCTCACTGATAGCTTTGCTGTCTCTTAAGGCTTGTCCTCGTCCACTCCAGCTGGTGGTGGAAGGGGAGAATATGGAGGAAGCATACTCATTTCTTAACGGAAGTGGCACATAGAAGTTACACTTATATTTCATGTTTGACAACTAATCACATGTGTGAACCTGGCTACCAAGAGAGAGGGAAGGGTGGACATTATAGAAAATGTAGCTCTTGCCTAGGTAGCTGCTTTTTAGCCACAGTTTCGTTATCGTGGAAGGGGAGAGCTGATGTTGGGGAGCAACTGTCCCTGCCTCAGAAACTATTATGGAAAGGCAAGTCATAGACTGGAGAAGATAAAGTTAAAAACCATAGGAAATTCTGTTTTGTGTCCGTTTGATTGGCAAAGTGTCTGCTAACACCAAGTCTTAGGATATGAGACACAGGAAACACTGGAACACTCTTAGGTGTTTACCACTGTGCAGGAAGGAGATCTGTGAAGGGATGTTCAATAATGAAAAGGTGGAAACAACCATAGTGCTCCTCAGTTAAAAGGAATATAAATTACTGTTCATTAATATGATAGAATATTATTCAGCTGTTAAATGGATGAACTAGATCTGTATATATCAACCTAGGTATCTCAATACAGTATTGAATGAAAAATTCAGTTGTACAGGAAAATATATATACATACTAGAGGCCCAGTGCACGAAATTTGTGCATAGATAGGGTCCCTAGGCCTGGCCGGTGATCAGGGCCAATCTGGGCCTTCCTTCCCCCTGGCCCCTGGCTGCTGGCTAGGGCCTTCCTTCCCCTGGATTCCAGCTACCAGCTGGGGTCTTCCTTCGTTCCACACCACCCCTTGGTGGTCACCACACGTCATAGCAAACGGTTGAACTCTTGGTCGAACTCCTGAGGGGAAAATTTGCATATTAGCCTTATATTATATAGCTTATCAATGGAAAGCCAGAATTTAGCATATTAAAAGTAGGCACAAAACAAGGATGCCAGATCTCTATATTTTTATTCCTTTTTTTTTTTTTTTTTGAGTTCCTGGCCAAGACAATCAGCCAAAAGAGAGAGAGGGAGTAGTGGTATAATATTGGAAAGAAGGACATAGGATTAGCATGGTGGCCTTTACTGCGTTTGTTGTTTTTCAGTTCTAAATCCCTTCTTTTCTTTATTATTCCTGTTTTCTCTTGAGCCTAAGTTTTGTTTCATTTTTTGTTTTCCTTTTGGAGAAAGATTAAAGTGTTATCTTTAATGCAGGTCCCAAACATTAGAATACTTTTATTTTTTATTCCTATACAGCATAATATGTGACTTAAAGCTCTTCTCGGCTGTCATTGTATCCCAGGGACCTTTTAATACTCAGAATTCCCTCCTCTCCATGTTTTAAATAAAAGAAGTAGATGGGTGTGTGTGTGTGTGTGTGTGTGCGCGCGCGCGTCTGTGTCTATGTGCAAAATAGATCATTAAGATAAGCTAGTCTGCAGTCAGAGAAAATAAAAGCATATTATCCAGAGAGAAGCAGAGATGTGAATCCCTGTGATACACAGGAACACTTGCAAGAAGAAGAAACAGGGAAAAAGACCAGTTGCCTGTTTACCTTGCAAGTGCCTGAGAGGCCAGCCATACTCCTCCCTATGACTGAGTTCCAAAAGATTCTCATCACCTTATGATCCTTGTGCCTTACACTGATTCTCAATAGACTTAGACTAATTCTCAGACCAGCCTATTTCTATTTCCGCCTCATATCTCCGGCCAGTCCAGAGAAAGCTCCTTTCTTTAGGGAGATAGAGCTGGCCTGCCGCTCCCTCCTTCATGCCGATGGGAAAGAGAGTGGCAGAGAACTAGATGGCAATCCTGGAATCTTACAATTCCTGGGTTGTGGCCATCCAGGTGCCTGCCTCCCACTGGGGAAAGAAAGGAACTGACTGATAAAGCAGTAGAGTTTGAGGGACACCCTCTCTGACCACACCCTCTGCTTTCTATACCATCTCCACCCCCTCATCTGTCTCCAGCAGCAAGGCTGAAGGCTGTAAATTCGTTCTTAAAAAGCAGGGCTCTTTGGGAGTAAACAAAGGTATATAAACTGTTGCTGGTCCCTAAGCTAGCAGTGACTAAATACTGCACTGGCTCCTCCAAGTATAAGGTTACATTCTTTAAATATACAA
>NW_006285480.1:1006719-1010252 GCF_000327345.1 Myotis davidii
GAGCCCTGAGTGCTGGCAGGTGTTCAGGAGAGTGTTGAGTTTCCCTGCAATACACTGTTCCTCTGTGTTGTAAACCACAGTCCTTATTTTAAAGCAGGCCGTATTTGTTTCCCAGAATGCCTTATTTTGTGTTTAGCAAAGAGTCAGTTTGTGGCTCAGCCTCTCTGGGTGGCAGTGTTCTGGGATTGGCCTCCGAGGCTATATAGCATTGAAAATCCCTCTATAGGCCAGACCCTGTTAACTCCCAGGGGCTGATCAGATTATTTTAATCCTTGATCTTGTTCAGGGTGGAATCTGGGTGTGGCTGTGCTCCTTGCCTGGGGGTTGGGGGGAGGAGTCTCACTCTCTGGAGAGAATGGCTGCCCCAGTCCTGGGCTCAGGGGTGTCTCAGCACTCAATTCGCTGCCACCTCTCCTGGCCCCCCTTCTCTCCTCAGTCTCTCCCCAGATTCCACTCCTCCACACCCTCTCCCTCTCTTCAGAACAGGTGAGTGTCTGTATCTGAAATGTCCCATGAACAGGATTCGGTGTGAACAAACAAACAAACACCGGCCGCGGAAACGGGGAAGGCTTCGTTTCTGTAAGCTCTTCTTTTACGGGCACTGCATGGTCAGGTCAGCTCTTCAGGCTGCCCGCTTCAGGCTCAGTCCTCCGTGATCACAGAACCCAGCTCTCAAATCCCTCGGCGGTGCCAGGAATCCCACAGATCTCCTTTCCCCAGTCAAGGGCTGTGCCTGTCCCAAGGGTCGTGGCTGTTTGCCACACGGTCTCTCTCCGACCCTCTGGGCTCAGAGATCTGGCAAACTTTCCTGCCCAAATCCCTGTTTTGTTTTTTTTTTACCTTTCCAGGGGAGTTCTGCCCTTGCTGGCTGCAAACCGTCTCACCAGCTGAGCAATTTCGCCAATTTGGAGTGGGTGTTATTAGTTTCAGCTGCTCACTCCATTTGCTCCGGACACGACCTGGGACGCATCTGCCTATATCGCCGCCATCTTCTTTCCTCCTTAATAGTGCATTTTAAATATTTTAGCATGTCATTCTTTTTAGGGATCTTACTTTTGAATAAATGCATTTTTATATGAAATTAATTTCAGAGTCTCCCTTCTCTCCAGACTTTGTTACTCCTAACTCCTTCCTGTTCACAACTCCTCCCACTTTTGTCCTCTTCTTGTTCAGGGGAGAAAAATGAAGTACACTTTTTTTTTACATGGTTGAATCTTCAAAGGGACATGTTTAGTTAAAATAAATGAGATTTTGCCAATATGGCTATACATAATATTTAGTAATAGATGCTGGTTTGCCTTATTGCTGATAAGCCATGTCTTTGGTTATATATTTATCTGTTGGATTCCAAAATGTTACCACACAAAAAATTTGCCAAACTATATCAGAGTGAATTTTTTCTGGAGTTAAAAAGGGAAATTACAAAGAAGATAATCTGAAGCTCTGCCATGTTATTTTGTATGATAGCCACTATCCACCTGTGGGTATTTGGATCTGTTAGAATTAAGTAAAAAGTTGCGTGCTTCAGGTACACAATCCACAGTTCCTTCCTGTGAGCAGTAACCACATGTGAATAGTCCAAATGCATATTGAACAAGCAGATACAGAACATTTTCAACATCACAGAAAGTTCTCTTAGGCAACCTTGGGGTGATGTCTATACATGTTACCTGTTTATTGTATTTAAATTTTAAAATCATTTTGTCTTTTTAATTTTCTTCTCTGGTATAATTAAAAAGCAGAATTTCTGTCAATATTTTTGGAAATAATGAATAGTTCAAAATTATTTAGAGTAATTTTTACTTTCCTACCAGCTTCATTTTTAAAATTATGTACTGAAGTAAAATACATTAGAACATAGGGTTCCCAGTTAGTAAGTTCTAGGACATTTAAACAATTCTTGATATAGAAAGTCTGATGTGGGCAGGGTAAGGGGTGGCTTGTGGATGAGTATCTAGAGAAGACAATGTAGAAAGAGAAACTGATACATGTTTTTAATCATCACCTGAGGACATGTTTTTATTGATTTTAGAGAGAAGGAGGGACAGAGAGAGAAAGAAACATCAAGGTGAGAGAGAAACATTGATTGGTTGCCCTGACCAGGAGTCAAACCCACAACCTTTTGGTGTATAGGGCGACACTCCAACCAACTGGGCCACCCTGCTAGGGCAATAGTTTACTGTTTTTAAAAGACACTCAGAAGCAGAAAATTAAGTGGAGAAATAATGTCTTTATTAGGGGCAGGTGATTTTAGGTTATAATTATGGTATGAATGTAAATTAATCTAGAAAAATTAGGAACCACAGGAAAAAAATATTAATAGGGAAGGGGAGGGGAGGAACTGTCAGTAATCCTATTGTCATTGAGAATAGCCAGACTATTTTTCACATATCTATCCAGCCTCTTTTCATGCCCTTACAAACAGGTCATTCATTCAGCAATAAATGAGGTCAGTGGGAAACGTAGATGAGATGTGAGTCTGAGAGACAGGCAAGCAGGGTACTAAAGAGCTCTGATGACCAGATGGCCTGAGGTTCAAATCCCAACTCCACATTTACTGTTTGTGGGACTACAGCAACTTATTTCTCCCCTGTGTACCTGTTTATCTATAAAACTAGAGACCCAGTGGATGAATTCATGCACGGGTGGGGTCTGTCCAACCCTGTCCCAATCAGTGGATTGAGGCTGGGCCTGTTGGGAGGAGGAGACAGCAGGAGGTTAGCTGGCGGGCCTGCCTTGATCAGGGCCCAATCAGGGCTGGGCCAACTGGGGGGAGGGGCTTTGGGAAGTGGGCTGGCTGGCTCTGCCCCCAAATGGGGTCAGGGGAGGGGCTATGGGAGATTGGCCAGCCAGCCCCACCCGTGATTGGTGTGGGGGAGCTGATCATGGACGGAGTTGGCCGGGGGAGGGGTTGTGAGCCGATAAGAGTGGTGGGGGTTGATTGGGGGTGGGGCCAGCCATGGAGGGGCATGGGAGGTTGGCCAGACAGCCCTGCCCCCTATTGGGGTGGGGCGGGCAGATCAGGAGTGGGGCTGGCCAGGGGTAAGGGCCATGGGAGTGTTGGCCAGCTCCCCTGCCTTCAATTGGGGTGGGAGAGGCCTATCAGGGGCAGGCCAGCTGCGGGGAGGGGCCGCAGGATGTTGGCCAGCTGGCCATACCCCCCATCGGGGCAGTTCTTTGGCTACAGTGGGCATCATAGCGACTGGTAATTCTGGTGGTTACAGTGTTCTAGTTGCTGGCTTTTTATATATATACTAGAGACCCAGTGCACAAAAATTTGTGCACTTGCGGGAGAGGGTCCCTCAGCCCGGCATGTGCCCTCTCGCAGTCTGGGACCCCTCGGGGGATGACCACCTGCTGGCATAGGCCTGCTCCCCAGGGGATTGGGCCTAAGATGGCAGTCAGACATCCCTGAGGTCAGTACCTAAAAGGCAGTATGAGCCAACTGCGTTGTGTGCTCCATTACCCATGAGATTATGAGTAATTGTGGGTAATTGCTACAGCAAATGAGTTATAGTTATTTACTTTTGTGG
>NW_006285480.1:1010498-1021734 GCF_000327345.1 Myotis davidii
GGTGCTCCCAGCTCTGAGGCTTCGGCTGGCTGAAAGCAGGTATCTGGGGTTTGTTTGGCTTCTATAATTGAAACTTTGTTGCTTTTGGAGCTGTTGCTTTCAGAGCTTAGAGCAGGCCACGGCAGGCTGGGAACCTTGGCTTCCTCCATCACTGGAGCAAGCAAACCTCCTGCTCACTTCAGCTGTGTGACTGCCGGCCACCATCTTTGTTGGCAGTTAATTTGCATATCTCGCTGATTAGCCAATGGGAAGCATAGCAGAGGCATGGTTAATTACCCTTTTTGTCTTTTATTAGATAGGATAGATGAGATGATGGAGCTATCTACCATTCATGTTCTTAAGGGTTAAGGTATTCAGATATTGAACTCATTAAAGACTGTATTACTAATAGTACTGATAACTATTAGGTAGGTAATACAGGCACATGGTAGCTAAGACATATGAGCATCTAGATTATTGCAGGAAAACAGACATTTAAACAAGTAGTTGCAGTAAGTTGGAGGAGTTTATGAGAAGGTAAGTTCAGTGATAGTAAATGTTGAGGTAACACAATTCTTGATAATTAGGGAAAATTGATTTAACTTTTAGAATGGTTGGTTTAAAATTATACTGTCACAGTTTTTTGAATCAAATTTAACTTTTTATAAATCTGTGTTCTTGAAATTTTGTTTATTACTCAAATGTGATAAATGTTTAACAGTTCCAAGATATTAAGTAAAAATGTTGTCCTGATAATTCTGGTAATATCATAAATGTCAGACTTCTCTCCCTGATGCTTTGCATTTTGTACTGGGCTGCCAAAATGGTAATAGAATACTCTCTTAGCAATAGAATCAGGGTATTCAAAGTAAAATCTATCTTCCAGACGTTTTACAAAAAAGTTTGGTTAAGCTTTGAGTATAATTAAAGAGTGTATCACTTGATACTTATTAGAAACAGGAAATTGAGAGGTTCAACTACTTTTCATATTGTATAGTGGGGTGCAGTTTGGTCAACTGTAAATAAGAGGCTAAACTAAGTTTTCAAGTATAAAATTTTAAGTGCACCTCTGTAAGAGCTGAAATAGATTAAACAAGTGCCAACTTTTATGTTTGTCAAAACATCTTTCATTTCTAAACAATAATACTAAAATTTTAAAGGAATTCATTTTATAATGCTTTATAATATTTTTCCCTTTGTGTTTCTTGAGTAATGATAATGGAAAGTTAGATTCCAAATTATTTTTTATTTATTAATATAATTTTACTTGTTTTCCATTATGGAAAATTATTTAAGCTAACTAGCTATAAGAAATGTCTCTAATTGTGAGAAATCCCATTGTTTCTTAGAACTTTGAATTTTGAGGGTGAAGTTGGCAATTTGGAAAATAATAAAGGAACAATGTGTTCCTGGAGTACCACACAGGTCCATCAGTGCCCGCTTCCGTACTCTGGATGCTTAGTGCATACCAGCTATCAGGATGTAGCTGCCAGATTACCGCTTTCCTTTAATCATAATTTATGTTTTTAACAGGAATATAAACTACAACCAATGCTTGAAGTATTGAAGCAATATGTTTAAGAAATTAAAGGTTTTAGTTAGCTAATGTTTGTTGGGGGCAAAAAAAAAAACAACCCCAAAAAACAAAACAAAACCCCCCCCACAAAGGTGTAGTTTCTATGTGGGTTCTATTTGTTGACGATTTTATTTTCTGTTTGACTTCATGTTAGAAACACTGGACCATAGTAGTAGATGAATTATGTACACATATTTGTCATCTATAGAACTATTAACTTTTTTTGTTTAGAATGTTCAATGATCAGTTTCTATTTGCAATGATAAAAATAGTTAAATATCTCAGATGTTTGCTACCAGTTGAACTTATATTCATTTGCTTTTTTTGCAGATTTATGAAAAACTACACTATTATGAGAGGCAGAATCCTGTGCCCATCCTCCACAGCGCAGCAGCCTTGGCGGATGATGTAAGTGTGTCCTTCTGAGATCACTGGGACAGGTCTGCCACCAGCCTGGCTGCAGCAGAACTTACCCTAGTGCAGACAGATGCACGCGATACTATGAGTGAAAACCAGAGAAGTTGCAAATGTTTCCAAAAGTCCTGTCATCACAGAGCTTATGCTGATATTAGCTTATTTTCAATCTCCTGTTTTAAAACTTTTGCATGTAGATACCTCTTGTTTTGCCTTGGTAACTACGTAATATAAATTTTAGGCTGTAATTCTCTGGGGGAGAGAGAAGCTGTCAGCTCTTAGTGTACGCAGAAAGTCACAGACAAGAGGAATGCTTTGGAGAAATAAAGACAAATGAGATAGCTCTTTTGCTGACAGTACTAAAAAATGACAGATACTAGTATAGGAATGAGGCATAAGAAATACATAAAAAGACAGGATTGTTTTTAAAATGGATTATAAAGCATAGTAATGATTTATGGGTATTAGACCTTTCCAAATTACCTTCATAACCAAAAGATAAATTTTAGAAGCAGCTGGCATTGATGGAGTAGTTAATTTCCTGTAGCTATAATTTTATTTTCAATCTGGGGTAAGGAACTAACTTGCTGTTTCTTACTGTTAACTTTCAGACTTGGATGAATTGAGAGCACACCTGGGTAAACTGTAAGGGACACTAAGCTAGATGAGAAATATGTTTAGTGTGAAGGCTGGTTTTGGTGATCTCCTGCAGCTAATTTTTTGCTTTTTCAGTTTTTACTTTGTTATGTTAAAACCAATTATAATTCAGTTTAGTAAAATATCAGGGCCATAACTATAATTTAAAACATGGCCATCTTCAGATGTTGATTTTCTTTTATGTATTTTATATTTCTAATTTAGAAAATGAAGCATGTAATCTCTAAGTGGTGGGCTATTCATTATTTCCCATTTTTCTTTCCATTTTGAATCTACAGAAATTACAAATTAGAAGGATATTTCAGTATACATGTTTTATAAGGAAGTTTGCCTCTGCATTATAGAACCAAAACATTTAAAAGGAAGATGAATATAAGTGTAGATAGAGTTTTACAGAAAGCTGTAGTTGCCACTTGAGAAAGTAAAATTTAAAAAAATTTACTGTTGAAGGTTTGGAGAAATATTTGTTTGTAAATCAATGTAATTGAGGCCCAATTATATTATGATAACTTTCTTTTAAAAAAATTAGAGACTAATATATAAATATGGAATAATAGTAATTCAACAGAGCAATGTATTGAAATGTTAAAAAATATTGTTATATATTAAGTGACCAAATTGTGCAAAGAGCCCTTTGCAACTTTTAGTTATCTAATTCTGTAAAAGTGTTACCTCGAAAAGTAAAAACCACTTTTTGAAATGTAATAAATGAATATACCAATTTTATTGGATTTTATTTTGTGTGTGTAATTTATATTTCATCCTTCTTTTAGAGAAAAGTTCTTTTCCAGAGATAAAAACAGGACAAATTTTATGCATTGTTTAAGAAAGATTTTTAAATTAAAATATATGTACATAGTTTTAATTTTGTACTGCATATTTCATAATTTTGATCTTTTTTCTATTTGAATCTTGCTTTTCTTCTTATGAAAATTATATGATCCTTCCTATAGTCTAATATTGAATAGAAATGTTGTTAGGAAGATCTTAGTTAAGAATATGAGGCAGGTTCAAAGCTCTAGTCCTTGCTTTAACTAGAACCAGCAATTGGGAATTGTTGATCATTGTAATAGAGTATAGTAGTTGTCAACCTATTATAAGTCATTTTATGATTAACCTGGTTTATATTTAACAGACTCCATAGTCTGTGTAGGTAAACATAATAAAAGTTTTGGACCTTTGCCTTATTAGAGACATTCTAGTTCTTTTTACCCAGCTCTAAACAGCAAGCTACTATGGTTTTTTGGAAACCCTGTGGGTTTCACCACCTCATTCAGAGGTCCCCCCACCCCCTTCTTTCTATTTTCTTTCTTTCTTTTTTTTCTTTTTAATAGTGTCAAAGTTTAATCCAGTACTTTTTACAAGTAGTCCTTTGTCTGCATGCAAAAGGCCATTTTGGTAGATGAAGTGCTGTGGTTTGCCCTCATTGCAATAAATCAAAAGGTGATCTGGCTGATGTGATTCCTTGGGCTGTGCTTAGCCAAAGGCCTGGGCTGGGATCTGGGCTAGTAAGGGTCTAAGAAGAAAAGCAATGATTGATATACTGTTTTATTTCATGCTGTCTTTCCTTAATCACTGGACAGTCCACAAGATAGATCTGTAGTGGGCACACATGGAACTACATGATGCTCTTATTAAATGTTCTTTATGTCAATGTGATCTCTCTTGCAGCTGGCTGAAGAGCTGCAGAACAAGCCATTAAATAGTGAGATCAGAGAGCTGTTGAAACTACTGTCAAAACCCAATGTGAAGGTGAGGACATGCAATGAATATCTTCCGAAAGGTCCACTTCAGATGAATTTTGCTTTGAGCTTCAATTTCCAAGTAAATTTATTTTCAATAAGTGCATAGTATTCTAATAGCCTAAATTACATTAAGGAAAAAGAGGTGAGCTTTTAATGATAATCTTGTGGCAAATTATAAAATACTTTAATTGGGAAACTCTGAAGGTGGCTTCAAGGTTATTTTCCTTTTGAATGAAGTTATGTGTTCAGAATACAGAACCTATTAGTGATTTGGTTTATGTTCATTTTACTAGTTAATGATATTGCAATATATTTTACAATTATATCTTTTCCTGTAGGATCAGTTTAACATTCCTCTTCTTCCTCCTCCTCCCCCTCCCTTTGTCCTCCTATATTACCAATGCATGTTTTAATATATCCTACTATTTTACAAAGTAGAGCAGCTTTCAGTGTAAATATGACTGTATTATTGATAATATTTTAATTCTTCTTGCCATTTTTCTCCCATGCTTATCACTTATTTTTCCTCTATGATTAGTTAACATAAGGCAGTGATGGCGAACCTATGACACGCGTGTCAGAGGTGACACGCAAACTCATTTTTTTGGTTGATTTTTCTTTGTTAAATGGCATTTAAATATGTAAAATAAATATCAAAAATAGAAGTCTTTGTTTTACTATGGTTGCAAATATCAAAAAATTTCTATATGTGACATGGCACCAGAGTTAAGTTAGGGTTTTTCAAAATGCTGACACGCCAAGCTCAAAAGGCTCGCCATCACTGACATAAAGCATTTTGAAAATTTCCTGTTAATTCTAAGATCCTAAATGCATTAAATCCCAAAAGCTATATACTCACTGGATTTGACTCTACTGCATTTGTATATAAAATATTGTTCATGGGTCAAAATTACATATGGATTGCATAATATATGTAATATAAATGATTAGTTATCTTATGGTGATTTCTGATAAGCATATATAGACTGTTGGATGAAAATGTCTTGATACAAAAACTAGTTTCTACCTTCCTTGAAAAGTCTCCATTGGAATTGTGCTATATGTCTTAATTTGATATTCAAAAAAAGAAAGGGCCCTGACTGGTTTGGCTCAGTGGATGGGGCATCGGCCTGCGAACTGAAAGGTCCCAAGTTCAATTTCGGTCAAGGGCATGTACCGTGGTTGCGGGCACATCCCCAGGGGGGGGAGGGGGGTGCAGGAGGCAGCTGATGGATGTTTCTCTCTCATTGATGTATCTGACTCTCTGCCCCTCTCCCTTCCTCTCTGTAAAAAATCAATAAAATATATTTAAAAAATTTTAAAAAAAGAAAGGTAGGGGAGTGTCAAGATGGTGATGTAGCTAAACACTATACTCATCTCCTCCCTCAAAATAACAACTAAAATACAGAACAACCATCATTCAGAACCGACTGAAATCTGGTTGAATGAACGTCCTAAACTAGAGAATTAAAGAAGCCACATTGAGATTGGTAGGAGGGGCAGGGGCATGGAATGGTCTGACACTCATGTGTAGTGTAGCGTTTTTTAATTGGGCAGGATATCTCAGCTACAGAGGCCTCCTGTGAGGAGTAAGTGGTCCCAGCCCCACTCCAGACCCCTCAGCCTAGGGTTTCATTGCTGGAAAGAGAAGTCCCAGTAATTGGACTGTAAAAACCAACAGGGACTGTGGCTGGGTGACATGGAGGCTAATGGAAGCCCAGGCAGTTCCTCTTAAAGTGTCCACACAGACTTACTAGGAGGTACTCACACTGAGTCCAGTACTGGGGCAGCAGCTTGAAAGGACCCAGCAACATATGGGGAGGAACTAAATTGTCTGGCATCCGAGCAAGAGCTGGGGGACAGCTTTCTCGCAGACAAAAGTACTGGTAGAGGTCATTGTTCTTTTTCTGGGATCTCCCTGCCACAGAGCCAGCAGGCAGATGCTGCCATATCTGACTCTCAGTCATCCTGGCTCACACTGTTTGCCCCACCCTGGTGATTCCCTGAGACCCCCACCTTACCAACTATTCCAGTACCAGTCTGTTTTCATTACACTGGCTTTGTAGTATAACTTGATATCTGGTATTCTGATCTCTTCAACTTTGTTCTTTCTCAAGATTGTTGTGTCTATTCAGGGTCTTTTTAGGTTCCATATAAATTTTTGGAGTATTTGTTCTAGATCTGTGAAATATGCCATTGGTATTTTAACAGGGATTGCATTCAATCTATAGATTGCTTTGGGTAGTTTAAACATTTTAATGATGTTAATTCTTCCAATCTATGAATATGGTATATGCTTCCACTTGTTTGTACCTTCCTCTATTTCTTTTTTCAAAGTCCTACAGTTTCTGAGTACAGATATTTTACCTCCTTGGTTAAGTTTATTCCTAGGTGTCTTAATTATTTTGTTGAAATGGTAAATGGGATTGTTTTTAGTTTCTCTTTCTAAGGGTTAATTATTGTTGTATAAAAATGCCATCTATTTCTGGATGTTAATTTTGTGTCCTGCTACTTTGCTGAATTCATTTATTAAATCTAGTAGTCTTTACTTGAGTCTTTAGGGTTTTCTATGTACAATATCATGTTGTTTGCAAATAATGACAGTTTTACTTCTCCTTTCCAATTTGGATACCTTTTTTTTTTGTCCTGGTTTGATCACTGTGGCTAGGGCTTCCAGTACTACGTTGAATAAGTGTGGTGAAAGCAGACATCCCTGTCTTATTCCTGATATCAAAGGAAATGCTTTCAGTTTTTTTCCCATTAAGTATGATGTTGGCCCTCGGTTTGTCATTTAAGGCCTTTATTATGTTGAGGTATGATCCCTCTATTCCCACTTTGCTGAGAGTTTTTATCATAAATGGGTGCTGGATTTTGTTGAACACTTTTCCTGTGTCTATTAATATGATTGTGTGATTTTTTTTAAATATGTTTTTATTGGTTTTCAGAGAGAGGGGAGAGGAGTGGGAGAGAGAGATAGAAACATCCATGAGAGAAAAACAGTGATCTGCTGCCTCTTGCATGTCCCCCACTGGAGATCAAGCCTGCAACTTGGGCATGTACCCTGATCAGGAATCGAAATAGCGACCTCTTGGGTGCATTGGTGGACACAACCACTGAGTCACATCAGCCGGGCAAGATTGTCTGATTTTTGTCCTTCATTTTGTTTATATGATGTATTTATCATGTTTATTGATTGCAAATATGGAACCATCCTTGCTTCCCCAGAATAAATCCTACTTGGTCATGGTGTATGATCTTTTTAATGTGTTGCTGGATCTAGTTTGCTAATATTTTGTTGAGGATTTTAGCATTTATGTTCATCAGGGATATTTGCTTGTAATGTTCTTTCTTGTTGTGTCTTTATATGGTTTTGGAATTAAGATAATGCTAACCTCATAAAAAGAGTTTGCAGTTCTTTTCTCCTCTTGAATTTTTAGAATAATTTGAGGAGGATTGGTGTTAATTCTTTGAATGTTTGGTAAAAATTTACCTGTGAAACCATCAGTCCAGGGCATTTTTGTTTCTGGGAAGTTTTTTATTACTGCTTCAATTTCACTAGTTGTAATTGACCTATCAAGTTTTTGATTCTGCCTGACTGCATTTGGAAGATGGTATATTTTCTAGGAATTTGTCCATTTTGCCCAGGTTGTTCAGTTTGTTCACATTTAGATGTTCAAAGTATTTTCTTATAATCCCTTATATTTCTGTGATGTCAGTTGTTACTTCGCTTCTTTCATTTTTGGTTTTATTTATTTGGGTCTTCTCTCATTGTTTCTTGATAAGTTGGGAAAAGATTCATCAATCTTGCTTATCTTTTCCAATAACCAGCTCTTGGTTTCATTGATGTTTTGTATTGTGTTTTTTTTTTTTAATTTCTGTGTCATTTATTTATGTTCCGATGTTTGTTGTTCCCTTCCTTCTACTATCTCTAGGCTTTTCTTGTTCTCTATAATTCTTTTAATTTAAGGTTAGACTGTTCATTTGAGACTTATCTTGTTACTTGGGGTAGGCCTGTAATGCTATGAATTTCCCTTGTAGAACTGCTTTTGCTGTATTCTATGGATTTTGGGTTCTTCTATGTTCATTTTAATTATGTGTTTCCAGGACATTTTTATTTGTTCCTTGATGTCATTGGTAACCCATTCATTTTACAATAACATGCTAGTTAGCCTCCATGTGTTGGAATTTTTATTTTGTTTTAGTTGATTTATAGTATCATGCTATTAAGATCCGAGATGATGCTTATATGACATGGTGTTATTATTTAGGAAGTCAGGGGAAATTTGGTAGAGTTTTTAAAGGCAATAAATAAAATAAGATTTGTTGTGATTTTTTAGCTTTCCAAAACATTCACTTGCAAGAAATTACTCATTGCTTGAGCATACAGAAAGGATGAAATTTCATTAAAGCCTGCTAACGGGAAAAGTTAAGCTTCTTTCTGGAGGAATAAATCAGTTTTACTCACATTATTAGACACTTAGTTCTGTGGACCTGATAGATACATAGAACATAGAGTTGACTTCAGGGGGTCAAAAGCATTGAGAGCTTGTGGGCCTCATGAGTGTTCAATTTCCCACAGATTCATCTGAGGGACAGTTTAACCCATCTGTTGTGATTGGTGGTTGTGGCATATGGAAACACATTTCTTATTTAAGAATTGCCTTTTGAAAGGAAAATTTGTATATAGAAGAAAATGAAATACAAGGTTACTTTTAGCTGTCCAAAATAGAAATGTGGCTAACCAAAAATAGTTGTAAAACAAATCTACTAAAAATTAGAACTTGATATCTATAAATCTTAAAGGTATATTTTGGAAAAGAGACATGGAAATCAATGCAGAAAGCTAAGGAGGAAAAATACATAGCTGTTGTTCTTAATATTGCCTATCAATATGATAATCACTTTATCTTAAAATATGTTCATTAGTTATCTTTATTATTTTATATATATATAATAGTTGCTATAGATACCAAGATGGTGGATATTTCTGATATTCATTCCTTTGTAGGGACCCATAGTCCCATCTGATGTCATTCTTCCTATCTGAAAGACTTATTACATTTTTGTTTGGAACACAAATCTGTTGGTATTAATTTCTTGAGATTTTGTATGTCTAAAAAGTCTTCAATATCCCTTCATTTCTAAAAGGTGTTTTACTAGGTATAGAATTTTAGGTTGATAGTATTTTTCTTTGAGTATTTTAAAGATGCTACTCCTACATTGTTACTGATGAGGGTTGTCATTTTTTTTATTTTATTTTGTATATAATGCACTTTTTTAAAAAAACATATTTTATTGATTTTTTTACAGAGAGGAAGGGAGAGGGATAGAGAGTTTGAAACATCGGATGAGAGAGAAACATCGATCAGCTGCCTCCTGCACACTCCCCTCTGGGGATGTGCCCGCAACCAAGGTACATGCCGTTGACTGGAATCGAACCTGGGACCCCTCAGTCGGCAGGCCGACACTCTCCAGCCGTGGGCAAACTACGGCCTGCGGGCCAGATTCGGCCCGTTTGAAATGAATAAAACTAAAAAAAAAAAAAAAAAAAGACCGTACCCTTTTATGTAATGATGTTTACTTTGAATTTATATTAGTTCACACAAACACTCCATCCATGCTTTTGTTCCGGCTCTCCGGTCCAGTTTAAGAACCCATTGTGGCCCTCGAGTCAAAAAGTTTGCCCACCCCTGTATCCACTGGGCCAAACCAGCTAGGGCTATAATGCACTTTTTTTGTATGACAGTAAGATTTTCTCTTTATCACTGGTTTTAAGCAATATGGTGTTACTTTTATGTTTCTTTTGGTAGATACATTGAGCTTCTTGAACATGTGGCTTTTTTTTTTTCATCAAGTTTGGAATATTTTCTGCCATATTTCCTCAAATATTTTTAGTACCCTTCCTTTCTTTGTTTATATGTGTATATGTTAGGCCATTGAAATTGTCCTTCAGATCAGTAATGTTCTTTTTACTATATTTTATCTTTGTGTTTTATTTCGGATAGTTATTTTTGGGGTCTGACAACACTAAAATTTTTTTATATAAATTAATGTCATTGCTTTTTTACTTTATGCCATTTTGGTTAATGAAAGTTTTCATAGGAATGCCCTACTTTCAGAGAGTGGGGCTATAATACACAGTTTATCAACCTTAGAACTATTAACATTTGGAGGCTGGATAATTATTTGTATGTTATTAAATGTTTAAAATTATACCTGGCCCTTGTGCGCCAGATGTCAGTAGCATCCCCAAAATTGTGACAAATTGAAAATATCTCCAGATATTGCCAAATAGCTCCAGGATAGTAAAATTGCCTTCAGTTAAGAACCACAGCTCTAATCCTTTCTGGTAGTTTTCTTGTATGCAAATTGTGGCTAAGGACTCGGTTAAGGACTCAGGGGAACTTCCTACAGATCTTCAGAGCTCTGTCTCCGTACAGTTCTCTTCTCTCCCATACACTTCCCCGAGGACTTTAGCCTTTAGCCTTTATGGTTTCCCAGCTCTGTTTTCTCAACTGAGGGAGACCATTGGGTTCTGCTTGGGTTTCTTCTCCCCTCACCCCCAACACAGCCAGGAACCTCTCTAGGCAGTACACTGGGGCAGTCATAGCTTTCACATTTATTTCCTTTCTTCTCAGTGACATGTAGGCAAATTAGCTATCATTTCATGCTGAAGTTGCTAGAGGACCAGACCATTATAAATAGGGAAGCAGGTTGTTTACCACGACAGTAGAAGTGATCTTTTTTCTGAAGAAATGAGTAAACAACACAATTTAACAGCCTTTGAACGTGGGATACATATATATACTGAGTGGCCAGATTATTATGGCAACCCCATCAGTACTTCGTTGGGCCAGCTTTTGCC
>NW_006285480.1:1021790-1027638 GCF_000327345.1 Myotis davidii
CAGGCGTTGTTCCACACGAATTAAAGGGCCCAAATCATGCCAGGAAAACATGCCCCAAACCATAACACTGCCCCCACCAGCTTGAAGGGTTGTACTCATGCATGTGGAGTGCATGCTTTCATGCTGTTTCCGCCAAATTCTCACTCTGCCATCTGCATGATGCAACTGGAAACGTGATTCATCAGACCACATGACTTTTTTCCAGCGCTCGCCTGTCCAATCCTTGTGTTCCTGTGTGAATTGGAGACGTTTTATCTTGGTAAATGCAGACAGCAATGGTGTTCGAATAGGCCTTCAGCTTCCATATTCCATACGATGCAGTGTACAGCTAATTTGCCTACAAACATCAGGTGGTCATAATAATCTGCCTACTCTGTGTGCGTGTATGTGTGTGTGTGTGTGTGTGTGTGTGTGTATCCCACATTCAAAGGCTGTTAAATCGCGTTGTTTACCCATATCTTCAGAAAAAAATCACCGAAATTATAGCTAATTTGCCTACAAACGTCTATTTATCATGGTCTGCCCTCTAGCAACTTCACGAAATTATAGCTAATTTGCCTACAAACGTCAGGTGGTCATAATAATCTGGCCACTCTGTGTATATGGACTTCTTTTTATTTTTCCTGCTTCCTAAAGAATATATTGAGCTTCTTGAATATGCAGACTCTGACTCATTAATCTTCAAAAATTTGCAACCATTATCTCTTTGGATATTTCATCTTCTTGATGCTGTTCATTCTTTCCTTAGAAATTCTGATTAGATGCAAAAACCTCCAACCATAAGGAAAAATATGAATTAGGCTCATTAAAATTAGGATCCTTTGTTGATTGGAAAACACTAATAAGAAAGTGAAAATGCAAGCTACCTAATGGGTAAATATATATGTAGCACATGTAACCAACAAAGATTTGTATCCGGTATATTATAAAGAATTCTTACAAGTAATGAAGAAAAAGATGGTAGAGAAAAAATGCAAGAATCTTGAACTGGCATCTCACAAGAGAAGGTATTTAACATACCCAATAGCCATAGGAATGTTTTCAATATCATTAGCTGTAAGAAAAATGAAATTTTAAGCACAAAAAGATACCCCTGCACATTCATAATGGTCAAATTTAAGCTAATAATGTAAAATGTTAGGGGTTATGTGATGCAACTAGAACTCGCATAAGCTGTTGGTGTGGTTATAAACTTTTATCTGCTAATTTTGAATATACTGATAACTCATGACCCAGATATTCCACTTTTGTTTTTTGTTAATCCTTATCCCAGGATATTTTTTTTTTCATTGATTCTTTTAGAGAGAATGGAAGAGGGGGGAGAGACAGAGAGAAATATCAATGTGAGAGAGACACATTGATTGGTTGCCTCCCGCATGCGCTGGGGTTTAAGCCCGCAACTGAAGTCCGTGCCTTTGACCAGAATTGAACCTATGACCCTTTAGTCTGAAGGCCAATGCTCTTATCTCTGAGCAAACCAGCTAGGGCCAGATATTCCACTCTTAAATATACTTAACCAAATTATGCATATAATTCTGTATATATGTATCAAAAGACATGAAATATTTACAGCAGCATTATTTATGGTAGCCAAGAATTTCACAACCTAAATGTCCCTCAATAATGGGCATAATGCAGAAACTAGAGAAATATTCATATATTGTAATGCTACATAGCAATGAAAAGTGAATGCTGCTACCAGTACCAGTACAAATAAATCTCATCAACTTAACATCAGGGGAAAAGTGAATATGCATTCGTGCCTATTCATTTTATTTATGCAGTATTTATATATAGGCAAAACTACCACCTTTGGGGTAATTAGGAAGGAGCATAAGTAGGGGTTTCTGCGGTCAGTTAATGTTGTATTTTCTGTTTGGGGGATATTTACATGGGAATATTCATTTTTGTAAATTCATGCTATGTGCTTATGAATTGTGTACTTTTCTGTGTATATATTATAGACAATAAAAGAGCTTAATTAAAAATAGACACCATTTCTTTGCCATCTTAGAGCTTTTATTTCAGTAGGTAGCAGATATTAAACATATGCATATAAAATGCATATATGGCTATGAATTATGAACATTTAGGAAGGCAAAGAAAAAGGTGCTATGAGATCAAGCTACTGAGGGGGATCTGCTTTTATATTGGACTAGAGGCCCGGTGCACAAATGTGTGCATGGGTGGGGTCCCTCGGCCTTGCCGGGAATCAGGGCCAATTGGGGCCGGCTGGCTGGGTGCGGGGGGTGGCAGCGGAGGTTGGCCAGCCACAGGAGGTTGGCTGTGGGAGTGCACTGATCACCAGGTGGTAGCTCCTGCATCGAGCGTCTGCCCCCAGGTGGTCAGTGCGCATCATAGTGACCAGTGGTTCAGTCGACCTGTCGTAACAGTCACTTAGGCTTTTATATATACTCGAGGCCTGGTACACGAAATTTGTGCACTGGGGGGGTCTCTAGGCCTAGCCAGTGATCAGGACCAATAGGGGCCTTCCTTCCCCCCAGCTTCCTTCCTTTATTCTGTGCCACCCTCTGGTGGTCAGTGCACGTCATAGAGAACAGTCAAACTCCCAGTTGGGTGAACTCCCAAAGGGACAATTTGCATATTAGCCTTTTATTATATAGGATTCCTTTTATCCACAAAGGACCACATCAGAAGTATTCTTCATTATCATCCCCATCACCAGAGTCACAGTAGTATATGACTGCTGATGATTCCGAATCTCAATTTCATTGTGGAATAAATAGAACAGAACTGTTTGTCTCAGAGGGGTGGTGGAAAAAACAAATGATCAGTTATTATGTGGAGAGAATGAAAGACTTGGGGCTGCCTGAAGGCCGCACTTTCCTGCTCGAGGGCCGCGGGAACTGCTTGTGGGTCTCCGAGGCAATGCCTGCTGGGCTCACACTGCCAGGGTGACACCACCAGCATCTTGCCCCGCTGCTATGTGCACAACCATCTTTGTTGCGGAGTTATGGTTAATTTGCATATTATTCTTTTATTAGATAGAGGCCTGGTGCATAGAATCATGCACCAGTGGGGTCCCTTGGCCTGGCCTGTGCCCTCTTGCAATCTGGGATCCCTCGGGGGATGTCTGACTGCCGGTTTCAGCCTGATCCCCGCAGGCCAGGCTAAGGGACCCCACTGGTGCATGAATCCATGCACTGGGCCTCTAATATGCATATAAGATCTTTGGTTAATCTCTTCCTGCCCTTCCCCCCATTCCCTCTAAGATTCATCAGTTTGTTCCATGTTTCCATACCTGTGCATTGAGTGTCTGCCCCCTAGTGGTCAGTGTGAGTCATAGCTACCCATCAAACGGCCGCTTAGGCTTTTATATATAGAGAGCACAAAATTTGTGCACGAGGAGTGTCCCTCAGCCCAGCCTGCACTCTCTCACATACTGGGAGCCCTCAGGGGATGTCCTAGTGACTGCATAGGCCTGCCCCCCCTGCTCCCCTTGGGGATAGGGTCTAAGCAGCAGTCTGGCCTCCCTTTGTGGGAGGCGACTGGGCTGATCAGGGGAAGGCACCAGATCCATCACCGCGCTGCTGCAGCCACTGCCAGTAACCGCAGCCAGCAAGGTTTTTTCATCAACACGGACTCCAGCTCACTCCTAACTGCCCTCCCCTACCGGCCTGATCGTCCTAACCTCCTCTGCCTCAGCTCCACCACCATGGCTTTGTCCAGAAGGATGTCCAGAAGGTCTCCCAGTCTAATTAGCATATTAGCCCTTTATTAGTATAGATGTTTTGGCCAAGTCCCTATGAGAAAGAGTTATTTAAGCTCTGTGAGGAAAGTGGTATAAGGTAAGGTTGGAGATTAGGACATACTTGATCTTCATCCCAAGATCCATGGGTAGTTTTTTAGAAGTTATTAGCAGGCCCATTATGTGATTTGATCTAAGTTTTAAAGTAATTACTCTGTAAATCATGGATTTGAAAATGAGCCAAAGGTGAATGCAGTTGGACTGTTTAGAGACTATTGCAATGCTCCAGGTAAGAGTGATTACATCAGTGATCTAGCCAGGTCTGCCAAGTTTTCATGTAAAAAATATCTGCTGTTTCTGTTGGGTTTTGACATTGGAGCATGACAATGGCCATAAAAAAAAACATAAATAAATGAGGATGGCTGTGCTCCAGCCAGATTTATTTATAGAAGCAGGTAGCATAGTTCACTACGCTTTGGTCTAGAGCAGTGGTTCTCAACCTTCTGGCCCTTTAAATACGGTTCCTCATGTTGTGAGCCAACCATAAAATTATTTCCGTTGCTACTTCATAACTGTAATGTTGCTGCTGTTATGAATCATAATGTAAATATCTGATATGCAGGATGGTCTTAGGTGACCCCTGTGAAAGGGTCATTCGACTGCCAAAGGGGTCGCGACCCACAGGTTGAGAACCACTGGTCTAGAAAGAAGATAATAAATGTTAGCATATATTTTGAAAGTAGATTTAACTGGATATGATTGGACATTGGAAGTGTAGATGAGTGATTTCAACATTAATTTCTAGGGTTCTTGCTGGAGAAATTTATGGATTATGGCATTTGCTGATTAGGGAACAAGTTAGTTAAAAATCTAGGCCCAGTCACCTAAAATAGTGAGTAGTGATATGTCAGGGTTCCAGTGTTTTCCTCATCTTTGGTCTATAAGGACAATATGACGATGTTTTGTGGAGTTTTTACCACCATGACAATCATGAATAGAAATACTTACATTTTATTCTTTTATACACATACCAGAGGCCCGGTGCATGAAATTCATGCGGGGGTGGGGGGTCCCTTCAGCCCAGCCTGCACCCTCTCCAATCTGGGACCCCTCGGGGGATGTCTGACTGCAGACATCCCCCTGGGATTGGGCCTAAACTGGCAGTTGGACATTCCTCTCACAATCCTGGACCACAGGCTCCTAATCGCTCACCTGCCTGCCTGCCTGGCCTCCCCCAACTGCCCCCTCCTTGCCTGCCTGGTCACTCCTAACTGTCCCCCTGCCAGCCTGGTCACCCCTTACTGCCACCCCTGTCGGTCTGGTCACCCCTAACTGTTCCCCTCTGCTGGCCTGGTCACCTGTAACTGCCCCCCGCTGCCGGCCTGGTCTCCCCCAACTCTCCCCCCTGCTGGCATGGTCGCCCCCAACTGTCCCCTCTGCAAGCCTGGTCGCCCCACACAGCCTGCTGTTCAGTCGTTTGGTTGTCCCTCACTAACTCCCCTGCTGACTTGGTCGTAGGCAGCCATCTTATAAGGGTGTGAGGGTTAATATGCATATTACCTCTTTATTATATAGGACTAGTCATTTATTATACTAAGAGTTAAAAAGTGAGAAAACAAAAAAGTAAAAGCTAATCAATTGTATTGATTAGTTCTTTTGTGTTTTCTGCTAATAGTAGGAAAGAAATAGTATATATTTGTCTCAGGCTCATGTTGTTTCCTTGACAATATATCTATAGACTCATTTTCTCCCTCCTTTCAAAAGTAACACAACCCCACCTCTATTCCTAACTGCTGTCCTTATAAGGACGAACCAGAGAATATACAGATTAAAAGATATTTTGTGCTGATTCTTATCATACATGACTGTCATTGGTGATAGAGTGGTAGCTAAATGGAGCTGCCTTCTGTTGTTTTTCATACTTTCTTTTTCTAAGAGGCTCCTTTTCAAGTAGTTGCCTTATTACCATTGTTACATCAAAACTAGGGGCCTGGTGCACAAAAATTTGTGCACTCGGGGGGGAAGGGGAGGTCCCTCAGCCTGGCCTGTGCCCTCTCGCAGTCTGGGACCCCTCGGGAGATAACGACCTGCTGGCTTAGGCCTGCTCCCGGGTGGCAGAGGGCAGGCCCAATCCCTAGG
>NW_006285480.1:1028656-1035334 GCF_000327345.1 Myotis davidii
CTGGGCCAGCTTTAGCTCGGATGCTCCAGCTCTTAGGCCCCCGCTGCTGAAAGTAGGTATCTGATTTGTTTCCGTTCTGTGATCGAAACAATGTATAACTCCAGCTCTGAGATCCTGGCTCACTGAAAACAGGTTTCTGGGGTTTTGTTTAGCTTCTATATTTGTTACAATGTTTCAAACTGCAGGCTCAGAGGCCGGCAAGCAGGTGGGGAACGTTGGTTTCCTCCGTCACTTAAGCAAGCAAGCCTCATGTTAGTTTCAAGCTGCCTGGCTGCCGGCCGCCATCTAGGCTGGCAGTTAATTTGCATATTGCCCTGATTAGCCAATGGGAAGGGTAGCGGTTGTACGCTAATTACCATATTTCTCTTTTATTAGATAGGATTATTACACCAATTAGATTTTCTTTATACTTTTATGAGTTTGGGGTTTTGTATTTGATTAATTTTTTTCATTTAAATTCTTTATTGTTGAAAGTATTACATTTGTCTCCTTTTTTCCCACATTGACCTCTCCCTGGCTGCTCCCACCCCCCAAATATGCCCTCATCCCCCTAATTTCATGGTCTGTTTGATGTTTCTATATTTCTATATTTTTGTTCATCAGTTTACATTGTTCATTATATTCCACAAATGAGTGAGGTCATGTGATACTTATCCTTCTCTGACTGGATTATTTCGCTTAGCATAATGCTCTCCAGGTCCATCCATGCTGCTGCAAATGAAGTTCTTTCTTTTTCACAGCAGCATAGTATTCCGTTGTGTAGATGTACCACAGGTTTTTAATCCACTCATCTGCTGATGGGCACTTAAGCTGTTTCCAGTCTTAGCTATTATAAATTGTGCTGCTATGAACATAGGGGTGCATATATTCTATTCCAAGAACTCAGAAACACCAATCAGATTAATTGTTTTTTATCAACCTTTGTCATTGATAGGCTTTGCTCTCTGTGCATGACACTGTGGCTCAGAAGAAGTATGATCCAGTATTGCCTCCTATGCCCGATGATATTGATGATGAGGAAGACTCAGTAAAAATAATCCGTCTGGTCAAAAATAGAGAACCCCTGGTAAGTTTTGATCTACTTCTTGTGCCCAGATATGAGTAGATATCATGATAAAGCCAAATCTGATGAGGACATTCCAAAAATTCCTCTCTTTAAAATACACTTGCTCTGTGTCCTAAAACTTTCAAATAAATGGAACATTTATGTCTAAAGAATATATATGATTTAGAAAAATGAAGGCAAATGAAATGGCATTTTATTGATTATAAGTAGCAATAATTTTAAAATGTGAATTGTTGACATTTATAAAAGAAAGCATATGCACCAGTCACAGATGATTTGAGATTAAATGGTGCAACTAAGAATAATTGCTTATGGCTTTTCTAGGAAGCTAATTTTATTTATTTACTTATTTATTGTAATATTTTTTAAAATTGATTTCGGTGAGGAAGGGCAAGGGAGAGAAAGATAGAAACATAAATATTGAGAGAGAATCATTGATCAACTGCCTCCTGCACACCCCTTGCTGGGTATCAAGCCCATAACCCTGGCATGTGCCCTGACCGTGAATTGAACTGTGACCTCCTGGTTCATCAGTCAACTCTCAACCACTGAGCCACACAGGCTGGGCTAATAAAAGGGTTCAAATGGGGAGAATATTCTGGATTAGCTAGTCGGCTCAATCTAATCACAAGTGTTATAACTAAAGTGAAAGAAAGAGGCACAAGGGCCAGAGTAACAGAAGGAGAGGTGATGATGGAAACAGAGGTTGGAGTGATGTGGCATTGAGCCACAGAATTCTAGAAGCTTCTAGTAAATGGAACAAGCAAGGACCGGATTTTATCCTACATCTGCCAAAGAAATGTAGCCCTGCTGACACTTTGATTTTAGCCCCTTCATACCCATTTTGGCCTTCCTACTTCCAAATTGTAAGGTAGCAAATTTGTGTTGTTTAGGTCATTAAATCTGTCGTCATTTGTTATAGCAATAATAGGAAATAAATATGCAGTGTATCCATCCACACTAATAAAAGACAAAGATGCTAATTGACCATACCTTTGCTATGACCATCAGCCAATAGGAAGAGTATGCAAATTAACGCAACAAAGATGGCTGTTAGATTTGCATACTGCAGGCAGGGCGGGACAGTGCCATCCGCCGTCTGCCCTGCAGCCATTCAGCCCTCCCATGTGCCACCCGGGGTGGCCAGGCAGGACAGCAGCGATCTGCCGCCCGCCCGGCCACCATCTGGCCCTCTTGTGTGCAACCCGGGGCGGCCGTGTGGGACAGCAGCAGAGACGGGAGGAAGCCAGGCAGTGGAGATGGGAGAGAGCCAAGCAGCAGAGATGGGAGGGAGCCAGGCAGCGGAGATGGGAGGAATCGAGGCAGTGGAGAAGGCAGCCCACCTTCTCCGGACTCAGGAAGCCCTATTCTTGTGGGAATCTTCCTGCAGCAGGCCTCTAGTATATTTATAAATCTACAGTCAAAAGAAAAAATAAATTTCATTACCTAGCACTTGATTTTAAATGTTGTTTATTCTAATTAAGATATTTCTATTTTCTTAAAGCAAATAGCAGTTGATAAGATAATAGTTGCTTAGAACTATGTTAAGTACTTTACATACATTATATTTAATTTTCATAGTTGGTATGAGGATCATAGTTTTTCTTTTTACAAACCAGGAAACTAATGTTGAGAGAAGTGAAGCAACTTACCCAAGTATGAGAGTTAATGAGTGTAGAACCAAGATCCAAACTTGAATTTCTGTTTTTAAATACTAGTTTGTGTTTTTATCCTTGTTTTTTTTTAAATACTCACATGAGAATATGTTTTAATTGATTTTTAGAGGAGGGGAAGGAAAAGAGAGAGAGAAAAATCAGTGTGAAAGAAACATTGATTGGTCGCCTCTCATATCATCAAATCTAACATGTCACTCTTGCCACTATCTTATATAACTTGTATTATATAATCTGTAATGGAAGAGGGTATTAGATGCATAATCACTACCTCAAAGTTAGGTCAAATTATTTCAGTTGTTACATGCTTATTAGCTAAATAAATGGGGGTTTAATACCATTTCTCAATTCTTTTATCCATCCCTCCCCTAGAATTAGCACCCTTTTCCCTTTCCATTGACAAATGCCTACATGATCTTTGTTCACTTCCCCTTCTAGAAAATCATGCTGTGCTTAAATAATTGTCATCTAGCCTCTACCTTTTGTTTATTCGACCCGGTGTAATGTGGTAAACATTTAATACCCAGCAAGTTATTTAACAACCCTGACCAGGGATCTGATCTATGACCTAGTTATGTGCGCTGGTGGGGAATCGAACCCGAAACATTTTGGTGTATGGGACACTCCTCCCAACTAAGCCACCCCACCAGGCTCTAGTTTTTTCTTCTATACCATGTTGTGTCTTTGCACTTTTCCCTTTTGGTTCTTTTCTCTCTTCTTTTTTTTTTTTTTTTTTTTTTTTCTTTTTTTTTTTTTTTTTTTTTTTTGCTTAAGGGTAACTTTGGTATATTGATAAATGCATTGGACATTCCTACTCAGAAAAATGTACAGATAAGTTTTCATATTATGTCAAGGGATTTATTGAGCCCCTGAATCTCATCCATGGATACCCTAAAGTACCATGCCTTCTGATAAAATAAGATCTTCAACATGTTTATCAAAGAAATTTGGCATTACTGCATCAAAATTTCACAAAAAGTTTAACTGGAGCTACTATGAGTTAGTTTATATTCATAAAAGTTGAATGACATATGTAAAATAATCTAAAGCTGTATTATCATAGTTTGTTACTAAACATTTATTTAGCTAATAAGCATGTAACAACTGAAATAATTTGACCTAACTTTGAGGTAGTGATTATGCATCTAATACCCTCTTCCATTATAGATTATATAATACAAGTTATATAAGATAGTGGCAAGAGTGACATGTTAGATTTGATAGGACCTGTGGATGCAGAGGGCAAGAGGAGAGAGGAAGTCAACAGTAGCACAGGAGGTTTTTATTTAGGTGACTAGAAGTATTATACATTCAATTAGCAAGAATAAAAGAAAATACATGGGAATATAAATGACTAATTCCCTTATGATTATACTGAGCCTATGGGGCTATGCAGGTGATAGCAAAAGGTTAGATATTTAGGAAAGGGAACCAGGGAAATTTCTTTAAAAATTGTGTTGAATTGATGTTATTTAAAAACTGAATATTTATCTTTAGCATGAGAATGTTTTCCAGGTTTGTAATATTTGTGTATTTGGGAGATATTATAAGCATCTCTCAAAATTGTTCAGTTTCTTAATAGTATTTTATGGTATAACTAGAGGCCAGGTGCATGAATTTGTGTACCAGTGGGGTCCCTTGGCCTGGCCTGCGGGATCAGGCCAAAACTGCCTCTCCGACATCCCCTGAGGGGTCCCAGATTGCGAGAGGGCTCAGGCCAGGCCGAGGGACCCCACTGGTGCATGATCGGAGCCGAGAGGGGCCGTGGGAGGGCTCCAGGGCATGTCTGGCCTGTCTCACTCAGTCCCGATCAGCCGGACCTCAGCAATAAGCGAACCTACCGGTCAGAGCATCTGCCCCCCTGGTGGTCAGTGCACATCATATCAACTGATTGACCAATCAACTGTCTTCCCCCTGGTGGTCAGTGCACATCATAGTGAGTGGTTGAGTAGCCTTAGCATATCATTAGCATATTACGCTTTGATTGGTTGAAAGGACCACCGGACACTTAGCATATTAGGCTTTTATTATATAAGATTTGGCAAGTTTGTAATGTACTTAATAGGATTTTCCTCTCTGCTTCCCCACAAATGGGCAAGGAGAGAGAAGCCAAAGTAAAATATAATTCTTTCAAGTGTATGTATGGTCAGTATATTTTGGCAAATGATTCAAGAGAAAAGGCCATATGCTTTAGCAGCCAAGGGTTAGATTATCCATGTTAAGAATGTAATTTTGTTTATTCGATCCCGGTGTAATGTGGTAAAATGAATACCAAGCGTGCATTAGGTGACCTAAGTGAGTGTTATAGGGTGTCACTTATTTTCCATATATCCTTACACAGCAAGTTATTTAACAACTCCGTCTCAGATTCCTTATCAGAAAGTATACCTCTTTGAGAGCGTTTTAAATATCATATGAGATATAATGTATTTGAAATGCTTTATATGTTCTTGTGCATTATGTGTTAGATAAATGGTCCATCAAATAATAAGGTAGAGGCTAGATGACAACTATTTAAGCACAGCATGATTTTCTAGAAGGGGCAGTGAACAAAGATCATGTAGGCATTTGTCAATGGAAAGGGAAAAAGGGTGCTAATTCTAGGGGAGGGATGGATAAAAGAATTGAGAGAAGGGGTGAAAAACAACAACCAGGATATAAGGGGCAGAGCTATCCTCCCTCCCTTGTGAGTTCGGAGCAGTTTATATTTGTTGTATCCAGAAGATTTTTTGACAAGCTTAAGAAAATGAAATTCTATTAGTTGGTAGGTGGATTTCATCCTAAATTTTCAGCGTTTCTTGCATGGGTTGTCTTCTTGGTTCTTTTAGAATAGTGGTTCTCAAACTCTGGTATTATAAGAATTACCTGAGGCACTTACTTAAAAATGCAGACTTCTGGGCCTTTACTGCAAATGGTCTACATTAGTAGGTTTTGGGCAAGGCCTGGTAATCTAGATTTTAAAAGTTGTCTAAGAGGTTTTTGATGCAAATATTTGGTAGACCATACTTTGAAAATTCCAACTTCAAAAGATTAACTTGAAATCAACTGTGCTACCAGCTTAAAAAGTTCTTACAATATTGGCAGTGTTACAGGAGATGAAATTTTTATTCAAGGAGATCATGATAGCCTAGTCCTCTTTGCATTCCTCTTTTATAAACCATTTTATAGTAATAGCAACAAATATCTAATCAGAATTTATTCTTCTCAGTCTAACCTAAAGTTCTCTATACTCATATTTTGTCAAAATCACACCAAATAAATTAAAAATAACTATATAAGAAAATGTTTTAAAACATTAGATTCAATTTTAATTCATTTTGCATTTGCGAATATGCCTTAGGACTTTTAACTTTTGTACAGTATTATAGTCAGTGAGCTTTATTCTTATGCATGTTGCATTGAGAATACATCAAAGAATTATGATATAGCGGTTTGGAAAGCAAAATGGAAATAGTTATCTTCAGAAGTAAAGAGATCGTAAAGAAGATAAGTTGAGTGCTAACTAGTGTCATGTAGAAAGTGGGAGATTATTCCTCAGGTTCATAGTTTACCATCCAAGGAAGGGGAGAATCAGCGGATAGCAAATGTATTCTATTTTAGGGTACATATCTATAACAAAGTAATCCTTACATACTGGAGTGCTCTTTTTATTTACACATTCTGGAAGTGATTCATACAACATCTGTATGCTAGTGACTCCCAGGGCTATTTCTCTTCCAGATGTTTATTCTAATCTTTAAATTTGTATATCCACCTGCCTACTTGATCTCCATTTAGATGTCTAGTAGACATCTCAGTCTTCACATGTTCCAAAGTAAAATGGTCTTTGTCTACAAATATGTTCCATCCATAGGGTTCCCCCTCTCAGTTGATGACAATCCCATCTTTCCAGTTGCTCAGCCAAAAACCATAGAGTCAATCTTTGATCCCTCCCTCTCT
>NW_006285480.1:1035724-1042438 GCF_000327345.1 Myotis davidii
CGCCCTCCCTCTCTCTCTCTCTCTCTCTCTCTCTCTCTCTCTCTCTCTCTCTCTCTCTCTCTCCTCTTTCACTTCCCATTTCTAATCCATTGGGAAATCCTTTTGGCTCTATCAATAATATATCTAGTCTACCTTTCATTATCTCTGCTCCTGCCAATCAGATCGGAGCTTCCCTCCTCTTTCCCTTGGTTTACAGTAACAGCCTCCTATTTGTTTCCTTGCTTTAGCCCTTGCCATCCTTCATTCTTTCTTTTTTTAATTTTTAAATCATTTTTTATTTTTCAATTACAGTTGACATACATTATTATGTTAGTTTCTCAGGTGTAGACCCCAATGATTAGACACTACATAACTTACTAATTGATCATCCCACTAAATCTTGCACCCATCTGACACTGTAAATAGTTATTAGATTATTGACTATATTCCTGATCCTGTACTTGACATCCTCATGACTATTCTGTAACAACCAATTTGTACTTTTTTTTATGGTTGAGTCATAGTCAATTTTCTATGTTCACCACCTCTTTATTGATGGACACTTAGATTTCTTCCATATCTTGCCTATTGCAAATAATGCTGCAATGAACATATGGGTGATAAATATGTATTTGTTGCCATTTCATTATTCATATTTTGATCATTTTTTCTTCTACTTCTTAAATAAAACCCTTTAACATTTTTTGTAATACTGGTTTGGTGGTGTCTGAAAAGCTATTTATTTGTCTTTTGATTCTCAATGATAGCTTTGCTGGGTAGAGTAATCTTAGTTTTAAGTCTTTGCCTTTCATCACTTTGACTATTTCTTGCCAATTCTTTCTGACGTGCAAAGTTTCTGTTGAGAAATCAACTGACATTCTAATGGGAGCTCCTTGTAGGTAACTGACTCCTTTTTTCTTGCTGTTTTTAAGAATATCTTTTTCTTTTTAACCTTTTGCATTTTTGTTTATTTGTTTGTTTTCTAAATATATTTTTATTGATTTCAGAGAGGAAGGAAGAGTGAGAGTGAGATAGAAGCATCAATGATGAGAGAGAATTATTGACTGGCTACCTATGCACACTCTCTACTGGGGATCAAGTCTGAAACCTGAGCAAGTGCCCTGATAGGGAATTGAACCATGACCTCCTAATTCATAGGTCCATGTTCAACCACTAAGCCACACTGGCAGGGCACCTTTTGCATTTTAGTTATGATGTATCTTGGTGTAGACCTCTTTGGGTTCATCTTTCCTGGAACTCTCTGTGTTTCCTGGACTTGTACATCTTTTTCCTTCACCAGGTTAGGGAAATTTTCTTGCTTTCTCTCTCTTCTCCTTCCAGCACTCCAGTGATGCAAATATTAGTACACTTGAAGTTGTCCAAGAGGCTCCTTACACTGTTCTCGTTTTTTATTCTCGTTTTTTCATTTTGCTGTTCTGATTTGGTGTTTTTTGCTTCCTTATTTTCCAAATCTGATTTGATTCTTGGCTTCATCTACTCTACTATTGATTCACTGTAAATTATTCTTTTCTTTCTTTTTTTGTTGTTGTTATTTCTTACTCAAAGATATGTTTTCATTGATTTTTTTGAGAGAGAGAAGGAAGAGGGAGAGAGAGAGAAAAAACAACAACAACACATTGATGTGAGAGAGAAATACCGATCAGCTGCTTCCCTTACATGCAATGACTCTGGATCAAACCCACAACCTATGTATGTATCCTGACTGGAATTGAACGCATGACCCTTTGATGCATGGAACAACACTCTAACTTACTGAGCAACACAGGCCAGGGCCCTGTAAATTATTCTTCATTTCAGTTATTATATCTTTCATTTCTGACTGGTCCTTTTTTATGCTGTTGAGGTTCTCCTAATAACCAGTGTTTTGAACGCTGTGTCTAGTAGATTGCTTATCTCCATTTTGCTCAATTCTTTTTTTGGAGTTTTGTTCTGTTCTTTCACTTGGGACAATTTTTTATGTCCCCCAGGTTTGGTAAATTGGCTTAATATAGTAGGTGTTCTATAGGATCTGGTGGCATAGCCTCCCCGATCACCCAAGCTGGGCACTGGAGGTGTACCCCATTCTGTTTAGGCTGTGTACACCCTCCTATAATAGTTGAGCCTGGATTTCTATTGGCACATCAGTGGGAGGGATTTATCTCCAGGCTGATCAGCTGCAAGGACTGGCTGTGACCACAGATCTCTGACCATCATGGAGGATCCGCTGTGCAGGGGGCCACCTCACAGAGCAGCACTTACTTTAGCAGGACTCTAGTACCCACTGAGTCTGCTCCTTGAATGTGTATCTTGTGAAGCTTGTTGAATGGTGATGTTTCAACATGGTGTGAAGTTATTCACCAGATGCACTGGCTCTTGGGCCTCCCAGGAGGGTCAGGCCAATGTCAGCCTGCCTGTGTTCTTCCCGGTGTACCCAGCTTGAGCTGCGAAGTGATGGGTGCTGCTTGTGCTGGGCTTGAAGATGCCCAGGGTAGCCAAGTTGTGAACAAAGGCTGGTTTCTGCTGTGCCAGGCCTGGGGATACTTAGCAAGAGGTAAGGGGCATACTAAGGCCAGATGCTGTTTGTTTAGGGGATTTTAGGAAAGTCTGAAGCATGAGCCAAGACAGGCGATTCCTATGAAAAGCCACTAGAAAGGGCTTGGGTGGGCCCACAGGTTGGGTGGGGCAGGGCCTCAAGGAATCATAAATGTGGGGCAAACAGTGTGAGTCAGGTTGGTCGGGATTCAGATATGGAGACTGTGGGCTCTGTGGGAGAAGGTCTAATCAAAAGAACTATGGCCTCTGCCAGTACTTCTGTCTGGGAGAAAGCTGCTTCCCCAACTCTTAGCCTGATGCTGGACAATTCAGTTCCTCTCTGTGTGTCAGGTGCCTTTTAAGTTGCTACCCCAGCACTGGAACTCAGGGGAGTGAGTCTGAATAAGTTTGTGCATGGGTCCTTTAAGAGGAACTACCTGGGACTCCAGCAGCCCTCTGTTTCTCCGCAACCTCCCAATCCGCCCTGCTCTGTGCATGACAGAGGGCGACGCCCCAACTCCCCAATCGGCCCTGCTCTGAGCCCAACCAGGGGCTGCACCTAGGGATTGGGCCTGCCCTCTGCCACCCAGAAGCAGGCCTAAGCCAGCAGGTTGTTATCTCCCAAGGGGTCCCAGACTGCTAGAGGGCACAGGCCGGGCTGAGGGACCCCCCTCCCTGCCGAGTGCACAAATTTTTGTGCACCGGGCATCTAGTCCTATCTAATAAAAGGCTGACATGCAAATTGACTGAACAGTGGAACAACCGGCACTGACCACCAGGGGGCAGACGCTCAGTGCAGGAGCTGCCCCCTGGTAGTCAGTGCACTCTCACAGGGGAAGCACCGCTCATCCAGAAGCCCTGAGCTGGGCTCACAGCTGGCAAGCGCAATGGAGGTGGCGGGAGCCTCTCCCGCCTCTGGCTGCACTAAGGATGTCTCACTGCTGGCTTAGGCCTGCTCCCAGTAAGCCAGCAGTCAGACATTCCCCGAGGGCTCCCAGACTGCAAGAGGGTACAGACCAGGCTGAGGGACCCCCCCACACACCACCCCAAGTGCACGAATTTCGTGCACCAGACCTCTAGTATAATATAATTATCTCATGTTTTTATTGTCTGTCTTTTTTGTTAGAGCAGATTTAATCTCCATAACAGGGCAGAAATTTTTGTGTCTTTTTTCACCATTGTATTACAAGCTCTTAGAACAGAGCCTGACACATAGTAGGGTCTCAGTAAACACTTGTAAATTTCATAGAATCACAAAGTAAGTCAAAGTGATGACTAGCATTAGGCACAATGAATTGGATGGCCCTCTACTGAAAAACAGTATAAACTATAGTGGAGAAAAATCTGTCCTAGTTGTAGTTTTGTGTCACAAACCACACCAAAATTTGTGGCTAAAACAATAATTTATTACTAACTTTCACAGTTTTGGAGGTTGGCAGGCTCAGCTGAGCATGTACAGTTAAACTGATGCCTGTAATAGGAAGGAAGTTGGGGCTGGTCAGGTATCTCTTTTTTCCAGGTGTCATTTCCACTAGTCTGGTTTGGACTTTACAGGATAGCAGTAGTCATGATTTTTCACATGGTGGCTGGCATAAGTCAAGTGGCAGCTTCAAGTCTTCTTGTAGCTTTAGAAGCCTCTGAGTCATTTTCACCATTTGATATGGGAATATCACATACACATACAAAGAGGGAAGGAATTGATGACCTCCATCTTGAAGAAAAGATCTCATCTGTAAGTTAAGGATAAGTAATATTAGATAAGTAGACTAGCCTCTTAGGCATACTTTGGTGGGAAAGTTTGAGATACATTATTAAGGGAAATGAAAGTTGATCTAACCAAATTCATTATTTATATTAAGAATATTACATTTCCAGTTACCTCAGTTACACGTTAACTGTTTATAAGTAGAAAATACCAGTAATAAGCGAGTCTAATATTTATGACCATAGAGAGATACTCATTCAAGTCTTTGGTTTGAATGCACGAATAGGTGATGAAAAATGCCACAAAATCATTCTATACTTAATTTTTGATTTTTTACTATTATGAGATATGTATCTAATAGCTAGCATATATAAAAAATACTTAGTATAAATGGATTTCTAATTTTGCTTACCTATCTGTTTTTAGTGATATAAATGTGTTTATTGACACACCTGAGAAAAATTCACCTTTCTTCCTTGGGGTCAGTTCTGTCACCACCAATGTGCATCGTTTTTGCCCTGTGTTGCAAAGCAGAATGGCATTTCTAAGCTGGTGCCAGTTTCTTGGAAAGGAAAATCATGAAAGGTGTTTAAAGTAATCATTTGTGCCTAGTGTTCTTACAAAGCAACATTCAGTTAATCTGCTTCTGAACATCCAAAAATGAAGAATTTCTGGATTCTTTTTAAAATTGTGTCCTACTCTTATGCCAAAATGTTAGTTCTTTTTGTACTAGGGACAATCCTAGTTCATAAAAACCCTTGACTAACAGTTCTTTTTTTTCCATTAATTCATATTAGCCTTGGCTAAGAAATATAACTAACTTTGGAGTTTTAATTAATTAATGTATTATTTTCACTGATTCCATTACCATAATCGCATACTAAAAAGACTACTGAACTAAAAGTCAGATGACCTGATTTTTATAATTTATATAATCTTTTTCTATTCACTTAACCTTCTCTATATATACTCTACCTTCTTTGTGGGGTATTTTAAAGATGAAATGAGGAAATGCTTTAAAAGAGTAAAAACAAATAGTATTTAAATACAAAGTATTATAATAGAAAGAAGATAGTTGTATTTTCCATAACATTGAAGAAGCTAAAGACTTCAAAAATCTTTAAAATTTTCTGGAAACTGTAGATGATATATGTATAGTACAAAATTCTAGATCTAGTAATGAACATTTGTAAGGCACATGGTATGATGTCTATTCCTCCTGCCTCATTCCTTTTATTTTTTGTAGTAGGTGCTTTCACTTTTTCCAGATAAATTTCCTTGTTTCTCCTCCCCCGTCGTACCACCCAATACATACATTTACCCACAAATACTTTTGTATTTCTTCAAAGGGAGCCACCATTAAGAAAGATGAGCAGACTGGGGCCATCGTTGTGGCTAGAATCATGAGAGGAGGGGCTGCAGATAGAAGTGGTAAGAGTTTAAATGTTAAGTGAATATAGATGAGTCATGCTTCATTTCAGAGATAACATTTTTAATATTTAACTAAGAGGATAATAATCTTTTGATATAATACAACAAACAAGAAATAAAATATTTTTCTCCCTCTTTATATATGGAGACTTGTATAAAAATAAGTGAAAAATAAATCTCTCTACTCTCTTAGTTTACATGTGCTTCCAAGGTTACAATTCAGACTTGAAAGATACCACTAAAAGCATGCAGCCTTTTTTTAAAAAAAGTAAAAATTATTTTCTATGATGGAAATTATATGCATTTCTAGACACTGAGCGTGTTTTTCTTTGATGTTATCGTCTTTGATTCATTGCTATACAGATGCATGGAATCTGAAACCGGAGAAGCCAGAAGGTCTTCTTTTCAATCCTCAGATGTGTAACTTACAGTTTCTTTTGTACGTAACATTGCTAATTTACTGAATTTGCAATTACTCAGGTCTTATTCATGTTGGTGATGAACTTAGGGAAGTGAATGGGATACCAGTTGAGGATAAAAAGCCTGAAGAAATCATTCAGATTTTGGTAAGCTGAAATTTTATTTTAAATTATCAATAAAATTAAATCACTATATATCCAACTTGGTTATGAATACAGGATTTGGATTTAGTACAGGCTTCAAATTCCAGCTCCATCACTTAATCCTTATGTGTCTTTGGAAAATACCTTAACCTTTTTATTGCCTCGGTGTTTTCAGTTACAAAATGAGAATAAGAGGAGTTAAATATCTCACTGGAGTGTTTTGAAGATTAAATGAGCTAAAGAGTTTATTACAGGGCCTATCCAAATTAGATGCCATCTTTTTTGGTAATGCATTTATCTTTATCTTTCTCCCATCAATATAGCCTGTGCTTTCTAGGTATATAAAATAGTAAAACTAATTTAAATGTCTAATGAAATCCAAAACAGAATGAAATTATTTTAGTCCTTGACAATATTTATTTTCAAGTTCATTTGTAAAGATAAAATGAAGAGAAACTCTCCCTGTTACATATGAAAACATATTATGAATCTACAGAAATAAAA
>NW_006285480.1:1042630-1044156 GCF_000327345.1 Myotis davidii
ATCGCCTGCTGCCAGACAGTCCAGTTTCTCCCCGCATGAGTCCTGGGTCCCCAGAGACTTCCCGGAACCGGAGTTCAGAGCCGTCGGGAGCTTGTGACTCCCTCCGGATTCAAAAAGACCGCCGCGTCCTCGGGTGCCAGCCCCTTTCCGCGCGCGCGAGCCCTGTACCTCTGCGCTTCTCTTCTGCAGCTTCTCTTGCTCTCTCAGTGTGCCTCCTTCCTTCTAGTTGTAGAATTTACAGTCAGCCAGGCTTCCTGTTGTTCTGGATGAAGTCCGTATTGTTTCTCTGAGGTATTAATCAATTGTTGTGAGCGGCATTAATTTCCCGGTGTTTATCTCTGCCGCCATCTTAGTTTCTCCCTGGTAATGCATTTATCTTTATCTTTCTCCCATCAATATAGCCTGTGCTTTCTAGGTATATAAAATAGTAAAACTAATTTAAATGTCTAATGAAATCCAAAACAGAATGAAATTATTTTAGTCCTTGACAATATTTATTTTCAAGTTCATTTGTAAAGATAAAATGAAGAGAAACTCTCCCTGTTACATATGAAAACATATTATGAATCTACAGAAATAAAAAAAAGTTTAGTATTTCAAAACAGACCTCAGTATATGTGCAAATTTAGACTCGCTTATTACTGGAGGAAAATCTGTGGTCAGACTTGAGTTTCCTGGAGTTCCTCCTCTACCTATCAGCTACTCTGCCTTCCCCCTGAGGTTGCCAGGCCTTCCTCCAGAGGTTTCTGGAGAGGGTAGACCCAGGCTAGCCTAGCTCAGCCTAGTGGGCCCCTTGTTTGGGGATTATGCATTCAGGCACTCAATGAAGGGAAATTAGTCCCTGCTTCAGGCTCTGCCAGAGTATCCATCTCTAGTTCCCCTTAAGGTTGCTTGCTGCAGGTTCATGTTGGGTCTACAGTATCCTCTGCAAGAGCAGGTTCAGCCTCCCTGAGTGCAGGGGCATTGATCAAGAGAGTCTCCTATTGAGGTTGTTGTCAGCCCAGCCCCCAGGAGGGGGCTAAGCACTTCCTCCCAGTCTTAGACAATAACCTCCAAGTGTCTCACTTTTTGAATGGCCCGCTCTGAGCCACTCTCCTGTCCCCCACGGAACTGCACCCAGCAGGGGTATCTGGAACTTTACAGGGCTGAACCAAACAGTCTCCTCCTTTTTGGGTGTGGTTCCCACAGTGTGCAGGAAGGGGTGACGGGCACTACCTTTCTTTCTCGGGACTATGACTTGGAATTCGCAGGAAGCTCAGATCTGCCTCACCACAATGAAGTCAGAGTTCAGCACTCATCTATCTTTGTCCCTGACAGAAGTCTCCCTGCAGACACCATCCAAAAATCCCAGCTCTGTACAGCACTGGTGCCCCTGTACTACCTTGCCAAGAAGGCGGGTCTGGAAAATCAGCCCTAGAAACCAAGATGGCGGCATAGGTAAACACCAGAAATCGCTGCCTTCCTTCAAAAATACAACTAAAAGACAAAATGGACATCATCCAGAACTACAGGAAGGCTGGCTGGGG
>NW_006285480.1:1044813-1078875 GCF_000327345.1 Myotis davidii
CCAGTTTCGGCCCGATCCCCACAGGCCAGGCTGAGGGACCACACCAGTGCACAAATCTGTGCACCGGGCCTCTAATATTAAATAAATGTAAACCTTGTTTTGAAATAAGGGTGGCTGATGGGTGCTACTTTTGACCCCTCTTTGACCATATACATATCCTGCTGCCTTGACTATGGCACTGTGGCAACTAACAATCATAATAAGCTGACAGTTGTTATCAGAGGAAGTGCATCAGGGCTGTGTTATGAGTCCTGCCCACCCTCTAGTTGGGGTAGAGGTCTGGAGAGCTCTCCTGTTCACTTTCAGCCTAGAAAGGGGTGGTTTCAGGGACCACTCGGAGAGCTTGATGTGTGTTTCTAGCAGGTAGGGAACACCACCCTGTGACTCCTGACTCATGTCAACAGTGAGAAGAGGTAAAGATATGTAGCCAAGGGAGGGACAGGTTATAGGGAGGCTGAGTCAGTGTGGAGCAGGCCACGAAAGTGCCAGGGCCTAGCTGGAGAGTGGCAGGTGAAGGGAGAGACAAGTAAGAGTCAACTTTGAACAGTGGCCTGGCAGGAGCAGAAGGGACAGGATGGAGGACCAGACCGGCCAGAGGACACAGCCAACTGGAGGGATGGCCAGAACATCTCATCATAGAATACAAATGGGCTGGAACTCTTTCTAGAATTCTTCTTTCTCAATTGGAATTATGTGAGATATTCAGACTATGTTCTTCCAATTGAATACTGTGTTTTGAGAAAGGGAACCAATTAAATGCTTCAGGGAGAGTCTATGAATCTTTGCCTTTATGTACAATGTTTGTGCACTTTCTGGGATTTGGAAAAGGGATCCATAGCTTTCATCAGTTTTTTGAAAGGGGTCTATGACTGTAAAAGGTTAAGACTCATTGTTCCTGGAATAGGTCTGAGAGTTCACTCTGGTTCATTGTAGGACTGGAGGAAAGTGCTGTAGGATGGGGCTGCGAGACAGGGCAGGGCTGGTACACGACACCGTGGGAACTGTGCTTACCCTGCCCTGATTCTCAGTTCTTTGTCCTCGGATTTCCAACATAAACATCCTGGGCACTGCTCCCTCCGGCTCATGGTTCCAGGATTACATCACTTCTCTGTCTTCTCTGTTACATTTTCACACTCTTCTTTGATTACTGCTCATTATTGTGGACACTGATCATATCATTGCTTGAGTTTCTATTTCACATTGACTGTGCCTTTTCCCCAGGCCTGGGGTTTGCTCTCATTGGAAGCAGCTTGTTTAGTATTCATATATTCAGCTGGCATCTGCCCTGTTAGACCTTTGTCTGTATTCCCTGCCTAAATCTGACTGCTTTTGTCTTTGTAGGTCTTAGGGCTTATCTTCCCTTGAGCCATGGATACATGACAGCTTTTTTCTCTGACTTTGTACTTCGATGTGCTAAGATTATTGGACTTTCAAAATTAAGTGTAAACTTTTCTATTTTGACCCATTTTCACTTATGCTAATGTGTTACTTTTTATCAGTTTCAACTTGAAAGTTCAACTAACTGGACCTCATAAAATTTCAGTGTCTGATCTTGGAGGTTATCTCTGCCCATCTGCCTTCCCGGGAACATGTTCAAGCTGAATGAATATTGATTACAGGGTTTATTTCTAAAGTCATTTCATGGAACACAGACTAGATTGAAACAGTTGTTGTTTTTTGTCTCACTCGGCTATTATTAAACTTCTTAAACCTATTTAAAGGTAGAAAGACTAGCATGACAATCTGCCCTTGTACTCCTTACCCATCTTTGACAATTACCAGCATTCTGCTGCTCTGTTCCTCTACCCTTCCCTGCAACTTTCTGTCAGTATTTAAATTTAAACATGCAATTTTTTAAAAAACTTACCTATTACCAAAACTGGTTTGGCTCATTGGATAGAGCGTTGGCCTGCTGACTGAAAGGTCCCAGGTTCGATTCTGATCAAGGGCATGTACCTGGGTGGCAGGCACATCCCCAGTAGGAGATGTGCAAGAGGCAGCTGATCGATGTTTCTCTCTCATCGATATTTCTAACTCTCTATCTCTCTCCCTTCCTCTCTGTAAAAAATCAATAAAATATATTTTTTTAAAAAATCATAACCTATGGAGGAGGACAGTGGGGGAGGGAGGGTAAGGGCAGAGGGTAGGGTGGGAACCGGGTGGAGGGGAGATATGGGGAGAAAAAGGAGGAACAAATGTAATAATCTGAACAATAAAGATTCAATTTAAAAAAAGAAAAAGAAAATCAGCCCTGTGCAGGATTCCTATCTCTCCATGTGGCTGGTCTCAACAAAAGTGAGGTCCAAATTCCCAACTCTGCTCAGGGTCCAAACCCTACAGTTCAGATCAAGAATCCCAGACCTGTGCTGCTCCCAGGCTATGTGGCCAAAGCAGCAGGATGGGGAAGTCTGGGTGGCTCCATATATGGAGAGAGGAGCTCTGACCTTGTACTCACTTGGGAAAGACTATTCCTTTTATTTCAAGATACACAGTTTATCACTGACTGGGGTTCTGTCGAATGACTTTTTAGAAAGTAGAGAGTCCTTCAAAGTCACTGTTGTTTATAGCCCCCAGATCTGTCTTTTGCTGGAGCCAAAGACAGCTGTGCAAACTCTCCAGTGATCGGAGTCTGGAGCGAACTTCTCAGGCTGGGGCTGCTTGCAGCAGGAGTGCTTCTTCACTGGGACGATGTGACCCAGGCAAACCAAATCTCCCTGATTCCCTCTACCTGATGCTATGTGGGCTCTTCTGTTCATCTCTGTTGCTCTTGGTTGGGGATCCCTGCATGGGGATCCCAGGGAGAGGGAGCTTTGCAGCCAGGATATTTCTCTGGCCACTTAGCCGCTGCACCTGCTAGAGGGGGCTTTCTCTTTCTGCATCTCCGTTCCTCTTACAAGTCTCTACGTGGCTTCTTCATTGTTTCTTAAATATTACATTTTAGATTAGTTATACTTCAGTTTCTCAATAGTTTAGCTGTAAATCCAGTCCATGGCTGGGAGCAACTGCAGTCAGCCTCCAGCTGCTCTGTAGCTGCTTTGAACCTAAATTTACATACCCTTTAATCAAGAAATGCAGATTTTGGAAATTAATCCCAAGGATCTAATTTGGTATATATCTGTAAACAAGATATTTTTAAAAAATATTTAGAAATTAGGTTTCATTGATTGATTAATCATTCCATCTACATGATGGGTCACTGTGAAACAATCACAATGGCTGGTAGACCTATTTTACCTAATAATAATGATAACACTAATAATAGCTTATAGTGATTGAGCCCTGAATGGCATTATTCTAAGGGCTTTACATACATTAAAATACTCCCAGCCCCCCCCCCCCCCCCCCACCACACAAACTAGAAGAATGGGAAGGGACTATAGAGAAAACTTGCTTTCTCTCTACCTATACAATTCAGTATTATATGAATTCTTAATAAGATTTGTGAATTACTTCTATGATAATCAGTAACAATGATATCATTTTGAAGTTACTCTTTTATAAAATTATAATATATACTATTAAACCCCATTTTACTTGAGACTGTGCTGTATTGGAGCTCCTCCTAGGCTTGCAGAAGCTGATTCTATGCAACTTTTCCCAGCATGGCTCTCAGTGACTTCACACTGGCAAATTGAAATTGGCTATGGCAGGATTACTTATACCATGAAAATTGGCAAACAAAAAAAATCAGGGCCCTTTTTTATAAAACACAGTCATGGTTTACCAGCACACCACTGATAGTGAGCCTCAGAGAGATCTAACCATTTTTCCCTTTCTCTCTCCTTCCCTGCCTCCTTCCTACCTGTCTTCCTCTTTTCTTCCCTTCCTCATACCTCTTAGATATGTTTTAGAAATTTACTGATTTTATGGAGTTAGAATTAGCAGAGATAACAGTTAAACAATTGTTAAATAATTATATAGATATGTTATGATAAATGTTTAAAAGGGGGAGAAGTAAATAGAAAATGACATGAGAGTTTATTAAAGGGAGATCTAGCAAAGACATTTGGGTATTGCTTGTTTTAATTAAATTTGAATAGTTATATTCAATCTTTTCATCTTTTAATTAATCTATATTTTGGTATTTTACTCACTAACCAGAATGTAATAGAGATGAATGTTCTTTATTATTTTTTCTGGATGATGATACTTTTTTGTGTATGTGGATGTTGATACTTAAATGTAATAGTCTGATCCTTGCACATTATCTGTTCTCCACTTTTATTGTTATCTGTAGAAGGCACTATGCATAAGTAACTCGACATGGCTAGTAAGATACTCATCGGAATTTTAGAAGTGCCCAAGGAGGTAAAAGTGGGTTTAGTGGTTGATGTTTTTTAAATTATTTGACAAACTTTAGTGCTTTCTCATGTTATAGGAATTTATACAAAAATACTTTTCTCAGTTTGATCTATCTAAGAATAGAAATCCCAAGCTTGTAAATTTTCAGATGCATTTAGTTTTCTACATGTTTTTTCTTCCCTCTCCTTGGCTCTAGAAGTGTTTTTTTTATAACTCTTTCCTCTAATAATCAGGCTCAGTCTCAGGGAGCAATTACATTTAAGATCATACCCAGCATCAAAGAGGAGACACCATCTAAAGAAGGCAAGGTAATTATTACTTTAAAATCTTTTCTGTGGAGGGTGAGGGGGCTAATGTGTTTTTCATCTAATACATATCTTCTTTGTCATGACAAGTTTATTTTAATATTCTTTTTTAAAATTGTTCTTAAATCAGAGTTAGAAGAATGTTGGCCATTTGATATTTTTTATATTTATTCATTTTAAATAAAACTTTCTTCCAGATGTTTATCAAAGCCCTCTTTGACTATGACCCTAATGAGGATAAAGCAATTCCATGTAAGGAAGCTGGGCTTTCTTTCAAAAAGGGAGATATTCTTCAGATTATGAGCCAAGATGATGCAATGTGGTGGCAAGCGAAGCATGAAGGTGATGCCAATCCCAGGGCAGGCTTGATTCCTTCGAAGCACTTCCAGGAAAGGTGAGCTACTGGCACGTAATGATGGCCTTTCTTCAACTGACCTTTTGTTCTCTGCAAAATATCGCTCAAGCATAGTTGTGATAAAATAAGCACTAAAATCTTGTCTTAGAGTCCTTTATCCCTCAGATTTGGATTGTCTGACTATGAATAATGACCAAAAATAATAGCCTTAGAGTCCTTTATCCCTCAGATTTGGATTTCTGTTTTGTCTGACTATGAATAATGACCAAAAATAATATGACAGTACCAGATCAGATTCGGTTTTTGTTAAGAAGCAAATGGAAAATCACACATTAATATCTGAAACTGTATTGATGTGAAAGATGGCAAAAATAAGAGTGATTTTGGAGTGGGGATAATTTATAAAAATTTGAAATTAGAGAATTCAGTTCTTAATTTGAATAGATTGCATTATGTTCATTCCCCCCTAACTTTCCAGCTCTTTCTTAAGACTTTTAATATTTTGGTGTTATATTAACCTTGGATCTGCACTGAAAATTGATAGGCATATTGACCTTCTTTTCCTCCCAGGAGATTGGCTCTGAGACGACCAGAAATAATAGTTCAGCCCCTGAAAATTTCCAACAGGAAATCATGTAAGTTTGTTAATAAGAATGCAGACTAACCAAATCTTGGTATTTATTTTTGACTATTAAAGCAGGTATTTGTGGTGGAATGACAGATCATATTACCTTCTGATAGTTTTTGGATCATTTTAAATAGATTAAAGTGAATCTTTTGAAAAAAGAGGTGTTAGGAGTAATTTGTAATAAATCCATGGCTCTTTAAGAAAAGGACTAATAACTACTGCTCTTTTTGAATTCTGAATTTAGGTATTTTATTTCTCCAAAGCCAGGAGGTTTGGGTAAGATATTTCTTGGTAAAGATTAAGGGGAAAAATTCATCACATTCTTGGACACAATAGCAGTTGCGCCTAAGAACAATTAATTGTTCTTCCTCTTGGTTACCCAGAAATCATAGTAACTCTGACCTTTTACTTGTCTGTTTGGAATTATTACCAGACTAGGTTAAAATAAAATGAGTAAGAAAAAAAATGACATAAGATAACTGAAAAATATAGTGTAGATTTAGGTGCCTTTTTTTCAGCCCACCTTTCTCTCACTTCCCTTTACTTCTAATCTCTCAAGTCCCCCATCCCATAAATTTTCTATTTCAGCTCTTCTAAATGTTTAAGGTATTTTAAGAGTTAAAAAAATATCCCTTTGTTTTCAGCATGGAAATTGTACATTAAAAGGCAAAATGAAAAAAATAAATGGTCCTGGAATTTTACACCAACATCTGTTTTTAGTATTGTTGCATTTTTCACATCTCCTGTTATTTCTGTCAGTTTGTAGAAGCTTATAGCCCAGGAATTACATCATTAGAGAGCCAAACTACAGTCAGTATAAATCTCCCAAGCAAGCAAATATTTCAAGTGCAGCACTGATTCAAAAGCCTGCTTGTTTTTGCTCTGTTAAGTCTGGGCAGAAAGAAAAAAAAAAAAAACTTGTTGTAGAATGTCACATGTATTGTGACATCAGAAACTTAAAGTTGAACTAGAACGATGCCTTATTTTAAAGTGTGATGAATTTTCACTGACAACTCAGCCAGTTGAAAGGACCTTTGAGACATCCATCTCACTTGCTCTGTGAGAAGTTTAAATTTGGGGCTGCACATTTCTAATATATCTGGTGCATATGGGATAAAAATGTGTATAATTTAAAAATGAAATTAATGTGATTCTCTTTGAATCTGAATCCATACTCAAATTAGTACAATTTGATATAATTACAAATTTTCATTTATTTAAAAACGTTGATAAATATTTCTTTGAAGAACTATGTAAGTTGAATAGGTTGTCTTTATAGTACATTTCCCACACTGGTTTCAGTATAGATGTGCACGAATGTGAGGTGGGGTGTGTGTGTGTGTGTGTGTGTGTGTGTGTGTGTGTGTATATGTGTTTAAGCAATAATTGTAATGGAGGCTTTTTCTGTGTTAATTTGTGTAAATTTTTATATTAATATTTCAGTATTTGAATTTGAGAAATATTTATTTAAGGATTTATTTTTACTGAAATGTCCTCATTTGGATGTTTTAGTATTTTCCTCTCTTTTTTTGCCTCTTTAAAGATATTATTTAAAAATATTTACTGATCCTTCTTTAACCCTTTCTTCCTTATGTTTTTTTTCTTTTCTTTATCTCTTTCCTATTTTATTTTTTACTAAACTCTGATTCACTGAAAAAGGCATTGTTTGTTCTCATATATGAGTGTTATTTATTTTGAATAGAAATAAATCTGGTTAATATTATCTCAGTTAAATCACAGTGTATAATATATATGGCCATGTTCAGAAACAGTATATTTTTTATGAAAACTAAATAGAAAGCTAATAACTTTATTCTAAAATAATTAAAATTCAATATTTATGAGCATTTTTAGTTATTAATAGATATTGCCAAATTGCCTTCAGTGAGATTGTACTAGGTAACAATACCATCCACAGTGTATGACCATCATTAATTCATTCATTCATTCAAATGGCTTGCCATTGGCCAAGTGGGGCAGAGGGTACATGATGTGTCCCTCTGCAACTCCCAGGCCCTTACAATCTTAGCATCTTCATTATTTCTTTTCTTTCCTGTCTCATCTTCTTTAGCATGAATAAATACAGTGTTTCAGAACAGTGTCTGCTACAATTCACATAAAATCCACTGTTTTAAAGCGTACCACTAGTAGTTTTCAGTACACTTAAAAGGTTATGCAACCATCACCATTATTTAGTTCCAGAACATTTTCACCACCCCCAAAAGAAACCCCATTAGTAGTCACTTCCCATGATTTCCTGCCTCTAGCCCATGGTAAACAATCTATTTTCTGTCTCTATGAATTTGCCTGTTACTGACATTTCATATAGATGGAATCATATAACATATGACCTTTTATAACTGATTTTTTTCATTTAGCGTAATGGGTTCAAGGTTCATTCATATTGTGGCATGGGTCAGTACTTAATTTCTTTTTATGGCTGAACAATATTCCAGTGTATGGCTATATCACACTTAGTTTGACCATTCATCAGTTAATGGGCATTTGGGTTGTTGTAAATAACCCAATAGCCACCTTTTGGCTATTAGGAACAATGCTGCTATGAACATTCATGTTTGCCTTTTTTGTGAGGACACATGCTAATTTCTCATGGGAATATACCTACGATGCCCTACCAAAGTTATGCATGGTAACTGTATGTTTAACTTTTTGAGAAATTGCCAAACTGTTTTCCATAGCAACTGCACCATGTCATATTTCATCAGCAATGTGAGGGTTCCAGCTTCTCCACATCCCTGTCAACACTTGTTATTGTTTGTCTTTTTTATTATAGCCATCAGCGTGGGCATGAAGTGGGATCTTACTGTGTGTGTGTTTTTTTTTACTTTATTTTTATTGGTGACACTATTGCAGATGTCCCTATTTTGCCCACCTCCACCCAGCCCTCTCCCCCTTCCCTCTGGCCATCACCACACTGTTGTCTGTGTCTATGGGTTATGCATATGTGTTCTTTGGCTAATCTTCATTTGAAATTTTTGTTGTTGTATGAGAAACCCTTAAACTCAAAAGTTATGCAATACTCATGGTACTGGTTTTGAACATTTTTAAAGGCATTTAAAAGCACTTTGTTTTGTAACCTGTGTATTTGATAGTGATATAACTAAATTTTGTAAAGACCATATGACTCAACACTTCCTGCACTTCAACATTTGGCACTTAAATATTTGGAATAGGACATTCATGTCATCATGCCCTAGGTTAAATTATAGAATAAGGCTATGAAGAAAAACAAAGATGATATAAAATCTTTTATTTTTATAACTCTGAATAATACTTCATGAAATAGGCTTTAAGTAAAGTGTACAATTTAATACAAAATGTCTAAAAGAATAATTTTGTCATGTTGGTGTTTACACATTTATGAAAAACTATTAATATTGATAAAAATTGTGTAAGTGCACTTAAAACCTAGGAAGATATTGTTAAGCATTGAATTTAGAATAATGACTTCAGTCAGGCAATAGTGTATATCAAATTGGGCAGTTAACACTTTTCACAAAGTGGTTGCTTGTATTACTATGATTTTACTCTTTATTTGATTTCACAGTGTATCGTTATAACTAAAGTTTGCATGGAGAAAAAGTTCATAGACGAGGGCTCTGGAACTATAGGGTTTCAGTTGTTGTCAACATAGAAGTGAAAAAGGACTAGAGAATCCTAGTCCTAATATTTTTCATTTAGATTTGCTCTGGAGTGCTGGATCCTAGCTCCATGATAAATAAAATCTGGAACTGAGATAATACCAGTTTTAACACTACCATCCTTATGCAAAGCTCTTAAGTGTGGGCGATGTTCATCTTTGCTGCTTGGTTATTTCCTCACCTTATCTAATACATACCCAGAAAATAGGCTTCGCAAACAAACTAATTTGCCTTTTAAAAATGAAACATACTAGTACCTAACTAAAAACTAAAACTTAAACTCTTAAACATTCCTAAATCTTAGAAACTTGATATAGGGACTCATCTTCTCTTCCTCTTCTTCTTTTATTTTTTATTATTTTTTGAAGAATTGCTTATTTAACGAAGAAATTATTAATAGAATTTTGTGCTCCCTTCTTCCCTCCTTCATCTAATGCTAGGCTCACACTAGTAGATTTATATTAGTAATAAAGACAGAAGAGCAGACCCACAACTCTGATAGGTTTTCTTTGATATGACCAACTTTTAGAATATTATATGAAAGACACAGGTTAAATGTTTTGGAAATGAATAACAGTGTCTCTTATGTCTTATGTAGCATATAGGAGTGGTTTTCATCACAAATTTGGCAGCTTGCAATTCATGTGTCGATATAAAGTATTCTGATTTTCTGCTAAAAGCTTATTTTTATAATTCAGTTGCATTTATAAAGCAGTATTATATCACCTAATCTTTAAAAAGAAATATGAATTTGTTTGACTACTTGAAATATTTGTTTACATTCTATTAAAATTGAAGTATTAAGTTAAGAATAGTACTCTGAATAGCATAAATATTAATTGAACTTTAACTTCAATAGGCTGTAATTTACATTTAAATCCAGTTTATATGGTATTCTGAAAAGGCTCTTATTCATACAGTGTATTTTACAGCAGAATATTCAGATATAATATTTATAGTGCTTAGCTTTCTTTTTTTCTTATCAAGATATAAATATCTGAAAATTTCTAACACTGCTGATTGAATTTCAATTATAATTTTGTCTTTTACAAAATAGCTCTTACAGAATTCTTGTAACTTAAAAGAACAAAATGTACACCTTTTTGCCTTCTAAAGATGGTAAAAGCACACAAAATATTTTATTTTAGAATTTGTTTTAACCAATTGTGATCGTTACCATGTGGGTAAAAAAGATCTTTTACCGCAGCCAAAAGGCCATTCAAAAAGGTTATAACCGAGTTCATTCAAAGACAAGCATTTTGTGGATTAAAGAGCACAATTTACCAACAACCAAATTTAAACACTGATTGAATGAATGAGTTCACTCTGTGTGGAACCAATATCCTGGAAGGCCAAGTATTTGCAAATAATACATACATTACTCTACAGGTTGTTAATACAACTTTCAAGTTGAGTAAGCTCCTTCCTCCTAGCATCTTAATGTTTATTTAGTGTGTTCACCCATAAACGTAATTCATAAATTAAAAATTAAATCAGAAATTAACAAATAGAGTAGATGGCTTATGTTCTTATATTAAACTTTTATGTGTAAAACATTGTCAAACATTTTCTTAATATTAGTGGGATTTTTTTGTAGCAGAAACATATGGGGTTTTAGAAAATAGTAGAAGTATTTTTTTCCCCTAATACTAACTGATACTCTTTGGAGATGCCAATGTTTAGTTTGTGTGGAAAGAGGTGCAGATTAACTGAGCTGTTAATTGCATGTCTGATTACTTAATGTCATGAGATTGAGATGAAGGCCTTGCTAATTGTATTGCTCACTTTTTGTCTCAGTAAACTGTGTTCTTACATATATGAATATATTGCTTGTAAAGCACTACCAGGGGATGTGCTTTTAGCTTCTCCGTATGAAGGATTCTAGGTCGTACTGTCTCTTGGCTTTTGTCTGGGGATCCTGTGCCATGCAGGTTAAGAGCTGATTAAGGTTAGGGGTCTGGTCAGTGGTCATGGGTTATTGCAGACTTGTAGGGGAGATTGCAGTGCAGGGAGATACGGGAGTATAAGAAAGCCATACCTAGGGTGTTGAGTCAACTTTTCCCCTGTCACACCTACATAGACACCATTTCCCTACTTGTCCAGGATATCAGACATGTCTCCTTCAGAGTAATGTCCAGCAGCTTGGGAAAGCTCTCCTGCCCTGTCTTGCATGAAATATTTTTCATGAGAGCTTTTCCACTCCATTCTCTGAAGAGAACAAAATTGTTCTTTGTGACCTGTTGGCCTTTCTTTGCCTTTTATAATTTTACCATCCTGCTCTTCAGTGCTTAAAGATGTAGAGAGTGGATTCCTGATGAGGGTGGGGAGAGAAGCTGGCCCAGCCCTGCCCTCCTGTCAAGAGAAACATGTGAAAGGTTGAAGCTGCCGGCTTTGGGGGGCAAGAGGCTGGCCTGGTGGCAGGCAGTGGGAGTAGACAGGAAACTTAAAAGAAATGTATTTCCCTTGATTTCTCCCTCATCTTTATTTTCCAGCTTGAAGTTGAAGAAATTAAAAGGCAATTTTGAGGTGATAGTATTGCATGGTGATTGAAAACTCAAGTCTAGAGCCAGACTGCATGTGTCCAAATCCCAGTTTTGCCACTTCTAAGACCTTCGTTTCTCTATATCTCTGATTCTGTAAAATGGGGAAAATGGTATTTGCCTCATAGAGTTGTTGGAGAATTAAATAAGTTTATGCATTTGATGTATACAGAAAAGTGCTTTACCATAGTAAGAATAATGCCAGCATCCCAACTCTCTTCCAAGGTCAACCTTTTGTGTAGTTTTCCTCTTTGTTCAAATCGGTAAGTGTAAGGAAATGTTCATTTGCTTTTCCTACGGGATATCTGGTAATGTCCAAAGATACTTTGTATTGGAGATACGCATGTGTGTTTTATTAAGCTAAATACCATTGTCTTCCTACTTAAATATTACATGGAGGAAATACTGTTTTTGAGGATTTATGCGGTATATTCATGACCTTTTCTTAGAATGTGAAATACACATATACTATATGTAATGTAAATTAGAGATGTTTATTTTTATTGTGAGTTAATTTAAGTGTTTTAATTTTTGGGTTGTGTGTTTGTCTATGACATGACTTTTACCATCTGCTGTACATGGCAATGGTTCTTTAATCAATCTAACCTATTGTTCCTGTCAGAAAATATACTATTTAACAGTCTACTTTACGGCAGAGTGTCTGGGGTTGAGATTAATTTTAAGCACCGCTTGGATTATTTTCATCATGCCTACTTGCTTGGTTTGGCTAACCCATACCACATTGTTTATTGCTTGTTTTCTAATAATTTGCTTAGATACATATTGCTTTTCAGAGCTACTAAGAAATGAGTATGAGTGAGCTCACAATGTGGGCACCTCATAATATGAACCTGAATAATAATGGTTTGCTTGTCACTTTGCTAATACTGTTCAAATAGAACCAGTACAGTTTGAGGACGCATAGGTATTTGAAAGTAAAAATAACATAGTACACACTTTCTCCTCAGTGTTTTCTTTGACTGCCAATCTATAGTTTGGAGACAGAAGGGAGCAGAGAACTGTTATGATCAATCCCAGTCGCTCTGTAAGGTCATGTAGCAAAATATGTTCCTCCTTGACTTGAGGTTAGATTTTGCTTCTGTTAAGTTGCCAGCTCTTTTTCTATCTTTACCTCAAAGTGAGTCTCCTAAGTCAAACTTGACACTTAAATTACTTACTGTCCTATTAGTAATTTAAGAATTGTTCAGGATTACTTTCAAAAATACCTTTCATCAAAGTATATGGACAGAATGAATATAAAAGGTTCTGCTTGACTCATTTTACATGTGTAATAAGTTGATAATTGTTAGACTATTATTCAGTTTATAAGATATTTAAACACTTTTAGGGGAAAATGGTTATATCTAAAATGTTTGGGTTTGTGTGGTTTTTTGTGTGTTTTTTTGCTATTTTTATCATGAAATATCTTCAGTGTTGAACAGACAGATTAGTTTACAGACAGAACTCTTCTATGAAAAATAAATATGATCCCCTTATTGAGGGTATTAGTTTGCAAAAATGCTAACTTTTTTTCTTGACTTTTACCCCTGGAGGTGTATTAATAAGCCATAGAAAGGCTTTATGTTTTCACTGCTTAAGTATGTACATTCTTTTTAGACCAAGACTATAGTGCAGTCTAAAATGTGGTTTCTCATAAATTCTATTTATTTGTTGACAAATAATTTAAAATATTTACAGTACAATTGTTTTTTTCCTTTGGCCCTTCTAAGATGAGGAAACAGTTGAGTGTGGTAGGTGGATTTTTTTTTCCCTTTGGTTGTAGTGTCTTTCTACTTTAATTGTATTTTCTACATATTTAATCATTTTCTTTCTCATTTTCCTTTGTGCTTCTCAGAGGAAATTAAAGGTACATGTATAAAAGCTTCCCTGCATAGTCTAGTAATTTTATTTAGTATACATATGTGTTAGGGTTAAATTAAATATAGTAAGATAAGCAGTTATAGAACATTATTGTACATTCAAACTTCCAGCTTAACATTACAGTATCAAAAGTCATGCTTTGACTTTGTTTTAGAAAGGAATGTACTTTTTTTTTTTTGCTTCATATGACAGAAATACAGAAAGTTATTTCACATACAGTACATTGTTTTCTTCTCTGTCCGAGGTCTCAGATAAAGGTGAATGAAGAAAACAATGTTATTTAAATATATTGAAAGATTTATTTTAACGTAAGGATGTGGGAAGAATCTTTTCAACTACTTGATTTCTGCACAAGCTGTACTGTTAGTTCTAGAAGTATACTGTTGTGAAGATTAGAAGTTTTTAAGACATAAATAGCCCAGTATTTAATTCCTAGAAATAATAGCACATTGTTTATTTAATTTTTTATATATATATTTTATTGATTTTTTATAGAGAAGAAGGGAGAGGGTTAAAGAGTTAGAAATATTGATGAGAGAGATCGATCAGCTGCCTCCTGCATGCCCCTCAGTGGGAATGTGCCCGCAACCAAGATAGCCAAACCGGTTCGGCGCATTGTTTATTTTTAAATGTTTTCATCTGTTCATTTTTAAACCAAAATAAATATAGAAATATTATGCCTTTATTTCTTTCCAGCACAGAATCTCTTCTTATCAAATGAAAGGCTGTACCTTAATCTTAATCTTGCTGTCTAATCCCATGAGCCAAATAAGTGCTGTGTTTTACATATTAGCAAAGAGCCTGATTTACAAAAAAAAAAATTTACTTGGGGGATCAAGTGTTGTCATTCCCTTAACTGTGAAAGTTATAAACATCTCAGGCAAGTCTTTTATAATTTTCTTGGAACTGCAACAAGGAACCTCTGAAGGTTGAAAAAGAGTTGCATGACGTTTTGAAATGCTACTTTAAACTTAAATATAAAACAAAATGTTTTATGTTTAAGAGTGGCATTGTGAGGGCTGTTCTCTGCTGTGCTTCACATAATTGTTTTAAGTAATTTATTTTTTTGCATCTGTGGCTGGGCTTCTAACTTCTGCTTTATTTCTTGGCTTTTGTTCTGTATGCTTTTACACTCCATCCAGAAGATGCTGACTATGCTGGTAACAACAGTGGAACCTATCTAGGTGAGCAATTGGGCATGGAAGAGGATGTCTTTCTTTCTGTTGCTTTCTTCAAAACTATTATATTATTTTTATCCTAAATTAGCATATTTGCATTAGCATGGCCTGACAATTAGTGGGGGGTAGCATGAACCCTTATATTAAACAGGCTCAGTGGGCTGGACACAAAGGAATTCATAGTGTACTTTGATTAATAATCAAGAAGCTTTCCAGATGTCATATTTTTGTAAACCATTACATTTTTTTTTTTTGAGAGGGGATGTAAAAGCATATATTTGTGCTAAGTAATTTTACTCCATTAACAGTATCTGGACTTTGCTAAATAATGTCGTTAGCTGTGAATTATTCAAAGTTTCTAAGCAACTTATATCTTTTTAAATATCTTTTTAGTTATGTGTTCTAATAATTTATTATTCCCTAAACAACTCCCACCCCACCCCCCAATAACCATTGAATGAGCAGCTCCAAAAATTAAGCTTCATGATTAACTTGCTAATCTGTATTGGAAGGAAAAATGTTCAGTTTAGAGATGCTAAGGAGAGGGTAAGGAGGTAGTTGGGGAGTGATTAACTGGGAACTTATATGCAGGTATGCATTACTCATGGACACAGACAGTAGGGTGGTGAAGGTCTGGGAGGGGCAGGTATGGGGTGGAGGGAGTCAATGGGGAAAATAACCCACAAGCAAAGGCAACATCTATAATACTTTCAGGATAAAGATAAATAAATTTTTTAAATCTCCTAAAAAAATAGAGATGCTAAGGAATATTATAAACAAAAGCCAAGATTTTTAAATTGTTAAAGGCGTCTGAATTGTCTTCATCTACATATCACTTCAGACCTTTCCCACCCTTGCCATGTATCGGCACACTTGTCAGTCCTCTGCTTTCAGTTGTAAGATGTAATAGTGTAAAAACACAGATTTAGCCCTAGCTGGTTTTGCTCAGTGGATGGAACATTGACCTGTGGACTGAAGGGTCCCAGGTTCGATTGTGATCAAGAGCACATGCCTGGGTTGTGGGCTCAGCCCCCAGGAGGGGGCATGCAGGAGGCAGCCTATCAATGATTCTTTCTCATCATTGATGTTTTTCTCTCTCTCCCTTTCCCTTCCTCTCTGAAATCAATAAAAATATATTAAAAAAAAAAACAGATTTATAGAGAACTGCTTCAAGCTCATTTGCAAATTAATATTTATGTACAGTTGACACTTGAACAACATGGATTTGAACTACCTGGGTTCCACTTATACGTGGATATTTTTCAATAAATATATAATCAGCCCTGTATCCCCAGGCTTCCCATCCACAGATTCAATCATCCATGGATCAAAAACAGCATTTTCCATTTAATGTTTGGAATAGGCAGATGTGTATGCATTGTTCTATGCCATCTAATCTTAATAATAGACAAACATGGTAATTGACTGTACCTTCGCTACGCTTCCCATTGGCTAATCAGCACGGTATGCAAATTAACCGCCAACAAAGATGGTGGCTAATTTGCATACCGCAGGCAGATCCCGCTGCGCCACCCCAGTGTGAGATCCTGGCCTGCCCTGTGCAGGGAGGGGCGGGTGGGGCGAACGCAGGATCCAGGATTGCTGTGTCTTGGGTGGGGCGGGCGGGGCGAGTGGCAGCACGATCTGAGCGGCCGCTCGCCCCAGCTCGGGATCTGGGCCTGCAGTGTCTTGGGCGGGGTGGGCAGGGCAGGTGGCAGTGAGATCCTCAGCTGCTGCCTGCCCCAGCGCAGGATCCACGGGATCCGGGCCTGCCATCTGTGACCAGGGGAGACGGGCAGACACTGTGGGATTGGGCGTGCCATCTGCCACCCTGGGAACGGGCACAGGTTGGGCTGAGGGACCCCTCTCCCCCACGAGTGCACAAATTTTTGTGCACGGGGCTTCTAGCCCATATATATAAAAGGCTAATATGCAAAGTGTCCCCTCGAGAGTTCCACCGGGAGATGGGGAGTTCGATCACTTGCTATGACGTGCACTGACCACCAGGCACTGAACGAAGGAAGGCCCCGGCCAGCAGCTGGAAGACCCCAATCGTCCCTGATCACCGGCCAAGCCTAGGAACCCTACCTGTGTACGAATTTCATGCACCAGGTCTCTAGTTTTATATTAGGGACTCAATCATATACAACATTTGCTATTCATGTGTGAGAGGGTTCCTGGAACCAATCCATTATGAATACTGAGTGACAACTGAGTTTGGGGGAGTCAAAAATTACACATGGATTTTTGGCTGAGCAGAGGTCGATGCCCCTAAACCCCGTGTTCATGGGTCAACTGCATATGATAATATCTCTTGATTATTGTCAAAATGTGCCAGATAATATATTTTGTATTTAATATATATTATCTCTAATACTGTGAGATTGGTGGTATTTTATCCCCTTTATAGAAAGGAAACAGAAAGTTTGAAGGATTTACCTAAGGACCTAAAGACAGTAAATGGTGCATTGTAGTTTCAGATCCACATCTGTGTAACTATAATACTCTATCCTATAAAATATGCTGCCCTCACCCAGCTGGCATGGTTCTGTGGTTGAGCATGGACCTATGAACCAGGAGATCAGGGTTTGATGCCTGGGTTGCATGCACGATCCCCAGTGTGGAGCATGCAGGAGGCAGCTGATCAATGATTCTCTCTCATCATTGATGTTCCTCCCTTTCTCTCTGAAATCAATAAAAATGTATTTTAAAATATATAGATGCTGCCCTCTCATTCATTCTACAAAACAAAAACCCATGCAAAAAATACAGAATATTGCGATTTTTAGCTTAGAAAGACTATAGTTTACTAAGACAGGATTCAATGATCAGAGTTAAGCTTTCATTAATTCTTTACTCATTGCAGAACAATGCAGTGTGCCAGATGCTCTGTATAATGACTAACACCTCCCCTAACATCTTCAGAAACTGTAATAGCTCAACACGGCAAGCATTTATTATTTTCCCAATTTTGTGGTTAGCTGGTTGTTCCAGTTTATTGGCTTGGTGGATCTTTGCAGTCTGGTAGTTTGGAGTCTATTGGTCTGGGGGGCGGGGAGGCGCAGTGGTGCAGCTGGGTCAACCTGTTTCTGTTTCCTGTCATTGTTTACCCTCCAGTAAGCTAGCCATTCTAGTGGCCTTCCAGAGTGCAACAGAGATAGCAGCCCTGGTATGGAAGTGCTGTTGAAGCCTCTGCTCACATCACATCAGGTCCCTTGGCCAAAACAGCCTAAAGGCCAAGCCAGAGTCCGTGTGGGAGACCACCTGAGGGTTGGATCCTGGGAGAGGTGAGTGGACAGCCATGACTGCAAGCTACTACCTCTCAAAATAGAGAGAGGGGTGCTCAGTCTTCTCACTTTAAGGGCTGTGTACTCTTGTCAATTAGACGATGTATGTCTATCTATTGGAATAACTATGGCATAAAGCTTATCTGATGAGTGTCACATAAAATGGCATAACTCACAGGGAGAGGTGATCATCTCAGCCTACGGCCAACGAGGGACTCACCCCCATGAGAGATGACGTTAAAACGTCTCCATGGATTGGCTGGAATTATAGTGCAGCAGAGGATGAAGGCAGAAACAGTAGCATGGAAGTGCCACGCTGTCTTCCCAGCCCTGTCATCTACATATCACCTAAACTTAAATATGCCTTGTGCTCTCAACAGTCATCTCTCTCCATCTACTGCTCCTGCCTTCATCCTCTGCTGCATTATAATTCCAGCCAATCCATGGAGTCGCTTTAACATCATCTCTCATGAGAGTGAGTCCCTCGCTGCCTTAGGCTGAGATAATCACCTCTCCCTGTGAATTATGGCATTTTATGTGACACTCATCAGATAAAGTCTTATGCCATAGTTATTCCAATGGATAGACATACACCATCTAATTGACAAGAGTACACAGCTAAGAAAGTAGTATTAGTGTTGACAGAATACAAGATTTTTCTACCTATCTAGCTTCTATAGGGTTTTGAAATTGCAAGCCCTAATTATATTGTATAGCTATCCACTCCATTCAACTCCTGGTCTTAAAAACAGTAGTTATCCTTCCCCTGCCTTACTGTGCCCTAGGGAAAACATGGCCAATGTGTTTAATATATGTGCATGATGGCCTCACTTCTTTCTGGTCTAAATACTTGTTCTGACACATAATGCGCCTAGAAGTTGGTTTAGCTGCAGCAAAGGTAGGGAATATAATACAGTAAGGTGCCTAGGAAGAGAAGCCTACAATGAAAAGATTTTTTAAAAGAATATGTGATAATAGAATCCATAAACTAATAGTGTTTCTGATAAAAGTTTCTTCTTTTGAGGAAACGCTTCAACTAATGACCCCCGAACAATTTGAACTGATTTCTTTTGCAGAATAAACAAGTTTGATTGTATTCTCTGGTTATTTTAATATATATTATTATTAAAACTATATTATAGGCCTAGCTTGTTTTCCTCAGTGGAGAGAGCGTTGGCCTGTGGACTGAAGGGTCCCAGGTTCGATTTCAGTCAAGGGCACATGCCCAGGTTGTAGGCTTAATCCCCAGTAGGGGACATGCAGGAGGCAGCCGATTGATGATTCTCTCTCATCATTGATGTTTCTCTCTCTCCCTCTCCCTACCTCTCTGAAATCAATAAAAATATATTTAAACAACAACAAAAAACTATATTACAGTAGGTCCCCCCCCCCCATCTTATTCGTGGTTTCCTTTCTATAGTTTCAGTTACCTGCTGTCTGAAAATATTAAATGAAAAATTCTGGAAACAATTCATAAGTCTTAAATTGCTTACCTTTCTGATAGTGTGGTGAAACTTGTACCATCCTATTCTGTCCCACCTGGGATGTGAATCATCCCTTTGTCCGCTGTCTCCACGCTGTGTATGCTACCTGCTCATTAGTCACTTAGCCATTTCAGCTATCAGACCCACTGTTGCTGTATTGCAGTGCTTGTTTTCAAGTAACTTACTTTAATTAGTAATGGCCCTGAAGTGCAAGGGTAGTGATGCTGGCAACTCGGATATGCCAAAGAGAAGCTATAAAGGGCTTCATTTAAGGACAGGTGAACATGCTCAACTTAATAAGGAAAAAAAATATTGTATGCTGAGGTTGCTAAGATCTATGGTAAGAACAAATCTACCCATGAAATTGCCTAATTTATAAGTTAAACTTTATCATAGGTCTGTATATATAGAAAAAATATCTCTATATATAAAAGCTAAGTGACTGGAACGATTGGTTGTTATGACATGTACTGTGGCCTGCCAACCTCCTGATTGGGGGCGGACAGCCGGCCAACCTCCCAAGGCCCCTTCCCCCAGGCATTCCCGTCCCTGATTGCCACCCCCCGCCACCCTAATGGGGTGCGTGGCTGGTGGCCAACCTCTCTCGTCCCCTCCACTGCCACCAGCTCAGCCCCGATTGGCCCCAATCGGGGCAGGCCAGCCGGACCCCACCCATGCACAAATTTGTTGAAAACATGAACAGAAATGTGTTTGATTGATGGCAACGTGTTGCATTGACCCTCTACAAAGATGCCAGCAAGGGATCCCCTGAAATGAGTGACCATATTTATAAAACTTGAATTCAGTATATTATTGTTTTATTTCATTATTGGTTATTGTTAATCTCTTACTGTGCATAATTTATGTTTATTAAATTGGGGTGACATGGGTTAATAAGATTATATAGGTTTCAAGTGTACAATTCTATGATATACCATCTGTGTATTGCATTGTGTACCCACCACCCAAAATTAAATCTCCTTTCATCACCATATACTTGACTCCCTCTCTCCTTCATTAGCTCCCCTTCCCCTTTCTCTCTGCTAACCACCATACTGTTGCCTGTGTCTATAAGTTTTTGTTTGTTTTATTTGTTCATTTGTTGTTTTCAGTTTTATATCCCACATATAAGTGAAATCATATGGTTCCCACCCACAGTGAATGAGGGTTCCTCTCTCTCCACAACTTCCCCAACACTTTTGACTTTTCTTGTTGATAAAAGCCATTCTAACAGGCGTGAGGTGGTATCTTATTGAAGTTTTGATTTGCATTCCCTAATAGCTAGTAAAGTTGAACATCTTTTCATAAGTATTTTGGCCATTGGTTGTCTTGAGAGAAGTGTCTGCACATTTTTAAATTGGATTGTGTTTTGTTGTTGTTGAATTGTATGAGTTCTTTATATATTTTGCATATTAAACCCTTGTTGGAACTGTTATTTGTAAATATCTCCTCCCATTTTGTTGGTTGCCTTTTTGTTTTACTGGTCGTTTCTTTTGCTGTGCGTAAGCTTTTTAGTTTGATATAGTCCCATTCATTTATTTTTGTTTTCCACTTCCCTTGCCTTTGGGGTCAAATTTATAAAATCTTCTCTAGGACCACAGTCTCCACTGTATGTTTTTGTCTCCTTTGTAAAAATTTATTGGCTTTATTTGTAGGCTCTCAATTGTGTTTCATTGGTCTGTGGGTCTGTTTTTCTGCCAAAACCATGCTGTTTTGATTATTGCCACTTAGTATAATTTGAAAATAGGGAGTGTGATACTTGCAGCTTTTTTCTTTTCTCTCAGGATTGCTTTTGCTATTCGGGGCTTTTGTGGTTCTATACAAATCTGGTGATTTTTTTTCTATTTATTTTAAAAATGCATTGGAATTTTGATGGGGATTGCATTAAATATGTATATTACTTTGGTAATATGCCCATTTTAACTATGTTGATTCTTCTAATCATGAACACAGAACATCTTTCCATTTCTTTGTGTCTTTTTCAATCTCTTTTAGTGTTTTGTAGTTTTCAGCTAATGCTTTAAGTTTATTTCTAGGTATTTTATTCTTTTGGTTGCAATTACAAAAGGAGTGCTTTTTTTGTTGTGGATTTTTTTTTTTCATTTTCTTTTCTGAAATTTAATTGTTACTATATAGGAATGCAATGGATTTTTGTACATTTATTTTATATCCAGCAACTTTACCGTATTTTTTTTCTAATAGTTTTTTGGTCAAGTCGTTAGGGTTTTCTGTATAAAGAATCATGTCAGTCCCGGCTGGTGTGACGTACCATGCACTGGAAGGTCGTGGGTTCAATTCCCAGTCAGGGCACATACTTAGGTTGGGAGTTCGATTCCCAGTCTCAGCACACACAGGAAGCAACTGATCAATGTATCTCTCTCACATCTATGTTTCTCTTTGTCTCTCTCTTCCTTCTTCCTCCCTAACTAAAATTAATTTTTTTTTAAAAAAGAACCATGTCATGTGGAAAAAGTGACAATTTTACTTCATGATTTCCAATTTTATTACTTTCTCTTGTCTAATTGCTCTGTCTAGGACATTGAGTACTGTGTTGAATAAGAAAAGTCAAAGTGGACATCCTTGTCTTCTTCCTGATCTTAGAGTTTTCAAAAAAACTTTCAGTTTTTCACCATTGAGGGTTAATCATATATAGACTTTATTACTTGAGGTACTTTTTTTCTCTACCTATTTAAGAGTGTTTTAAAATGGATGCTCTATCTTATCAAATGCTTTTTCTGCATCTACTGATAAGCTCATATTATTTTAATCCTTTGTTTTGTTAACGTGGTGTATTATATTGATTGATTTGCATAAGTTGAACCATCCTTGCGCCCCTGGAATGAACCACACTTGATCATGACATATTTTATTAATGTATTGTTGTAGTCTACTTGCTCATATTTTGTTTAGGATTTTTGTATCTACATCCATTAGAGATATTGGTCTGTAGTTTTATTCTTTTGTGTTATTTTTGCCAGGTTTTGGTATCAGAGTTATGTTTGCCTCATAAAATGTTAATAAATATTGTCTCTTCTATATGAGCATAACCAATGGACACAAAATAGGGGGTGAGGGCATGTGCTGAGGAGTGGGAGCAGCCAGGGAGAGGTCACTAGGGGGAAAAGACTTATGTAATACTTTAAACAATAAAGAATTTAAATTTAAAAAATAATATTAAAGCGTGTGCATTTAAAAAATAAATATTATCTCTTCAGTTTTTTGTTTTAAAATAAAACTTTGACTGTTCGGTAGATTTCACTAGTAAGCCATTTGGTCCTGGACTTTACTTTTTGGGAGATTTTTTAAAAATTTATTTTATTGTTGAGAGTATTACAGATGTCCCCCTTTCACCTCCTTCCACCCATCTCCCACTCCACCTCATGCTTTCACCTGTCTTGTCTGTGTCCATGGGCTATGCATAAATGCATATTAGTTCTTTTATTAATCTCTTTCATCCCTCCTTCCTGCCTTCACTCTGAGATCTATCAGTCTGTTTCATGCTTCTGTGTCTATGGTCCTGTTTTTCCAATAGTTTATTTTGTTACTTAGATTCCACATATAAGTAAGATCATAGATATTTGTCTTTCTCTGTCTGGTTTATTTTGTTTAGCATAATACTCTCCAGAGCCCTCCATGCTGTCTCAAAGAGTAAGAGATCCTTCTTTATTACAACTGTGTAGTGTTCCATGGTGTAAATGTACCACAGCATTTTACTCACTCATCTACTGATGGGCACTTGGGCTATTTCCAGATCTTAGCTATTGTAAATAATTCTTTCTGATTGTTGTTTCTGGTTTCTTAGGATATATTCCTAGAAGTAGGATTATTGGGTCAAACGGCAGTTCCATTTTTAATTTTTTGAGGATCCTCCATACTGTTTTCCATAGTGGCTGCACCAGTGCATTCCCACAGAAGTGTTAAGGGTCCATTTTCTCCACATTCTTACCAGCACTTATCATTTGTTGAATTGTTGATACTAGCCATTCTGACAGGTGTGAGGTGATACCTCATTGTGGTTTCAATTTGCATCTCTCTGACGATTAGCAATACTGAGCATTTTTTCATATGTTTGAATGTCCTTTTTGGAGAATTGTCTATTCAGGTCTTTTTCCCATTTTTTAAATTGGATTATTTGTCTTCCTCATGCTGAGTTGTATGAGTTCTTTGTATATTTTGGAAATGAATCCCTTATCAGATGTATCATTGGCAAGTATGTTCTCCCGTACTGTGAGTTCCTTTTGCATTTTGATGGTGGTTTCTTTCTTTCTTTTTTTTAGCGCCGTGTCAGGCCGTCAACCATCCAGGCGCCCACAGCCAGGACACTGGGCGTAGGCGAGTCTCTCTGCTCTCTGCCACCTAATGATGATGGTGGTTTCTTTTGTTGTGCTGAAGCTTTTTAATTTGATGGTTGTTTCAGTTTTCACACTGTTGATCAGTCTATATAGATTTTCCAGTTCTTTGTGATTCAATCTAGAAAGGTTATATATTTCCAGGAACATATGTTTCCTTCTAGGTTATTGAATTTGGTGCCATATAGTTTTTCACAGTATTCTTGTATGGCCCTTTGTATTTCTCTGTTGTCTGTGGTAACTTGTTTCATTTCTGATTTTGTTTACTTGAATCTTTTCTCTTTTTTCCTTAATGAGTCTTCTAGGCAGAGGTTTGTCAATTTTATTAATCTTTTTTTTTAAAAAGCTAGCTCTTTGTTGCATTAACTTTTTTGATGTTGTTGTTATCCTCACCCAAGGATATTTTTCCCATTGATTTTTAGAGAAAATAGAAGGGAGTGAGGAAAGAGAGGAAAAGAGAGAGAAACATCAATGTGAGAGAAATACATTGATATGGTTGCCTCCTGCACGCGTTCCAACCAGGGCCAGGGATCGAACCAGCAACTCAGGTACGTGCCCTTGACTGGGAATCAAATCCACTACCCTTTGGTACATGGGCCAATCAATACTCTATCCACTTAGCCACATCAGCGAGGGGCTGTATTAAATTTTTAATTGTCTTATTGTTCTGTATGTCATTTAATTCTCTGATTTTTATTATTTTCTTCCTTCTGCTGCCTTTGGTTTGCTTTTGTCCCTCTTTTTCTAGTTCTATTTCTGTGTATGTTTTTAATATTTTTATTGATTTCAGAGAGAGGAAGGAAGAGGGAGAGAGAGAGAGAAACATCAATGATGAGAGAGAATCATGGATTGGCTGCCTCCTGCTCATCCCCTACTGGGATGGAACCTACAACCCGGGCATGTGCCCTGACTGGGAATCAAACCCTGACCTCCTGGTTCCTAAGTTGACGCTCAACCACTGAGCCACGCCAGCCAACCTATTTCTATTTCTTTAATATGTAATGTTAGGTTGTTTACTTGGAGTTTTTCTTATTTCCTGAGATAGGTCTATAATAATATAAATTTACCTTTTTTACAGCTTGTGCCACATCCTAAAAGTTTTAATATGTCGTATTTTCATTCTTATTTGTCTCTATCTAACTCTTGATCTCTTCTCTTATTTCTTCTATGCTCCAGTTATTTTTTAGTAGAATGTTGTTTAATATCCATGTATTGTGGGTTTTATCCCTTTCATTTTTGCAGTTGATTGATAATTTTAAAACATTGTAGTCATAAAACATGCTTATTGTAATTTCAGTCTTTTTAAATTTGTTGAAGCTCGTTTTATATCCCAGCATATGGTCTGCCTTTAGGAATGTTCCCTGTGCCCTAGAGAAGAATGACTAATCTGCTGTCCGAGGATGAGAGGCTCTGTAACTGTTAATTATGTCCAGTTGTCTTACGTGTCTTTTAAGGCCGATCTTCCTTTATTGGTTTTCTGTTTGGTGATCTCTCTATAGCTGTCAGTGGTGTACTATGGTTTTGTTTTAGTCAGTCTCTCCCTTTAGTTCTGTTAGTAGTTTCTTTATGTATTTTGGTGCTCTCTGATTGGGTGCATATATATTGAGAAGTATCACGTATTGATATAATATCCTCTTGATCATTATATAATGTTCATTTTGTCTCTTCATACATTTTTTATCTTGAAATCTATTTTGTCAGATATAAGTATAGCTATACCTGCTTTTCTCTGGATGCTATTTGTTTGGAGAATCATTTTCTTTTTCTTTTTTCTTTTCATACTCAGCCAGGGATATGTTTAGAGTGAGGAAGTGGGGAAGAGCAAGAGAGAGGGAGAGAGCAAGGGAAACAATGTGAGAGAGAAATATCAATCAGTTGCCTCCCATACATGCTCCAACCGGGTATTGAACCTGAAACCTAGGTATGTGCCCTGACAGGGAATCGAACCCACAACCTTTTGGTATACAAGATGATGCTCCAACCAACTGAGCCACTAGCCAGGGCTGGAGAATCATTTTCCACCCTTTCACTTCGAGTCTATATTTGTCTTTGCAGCTAAGATGTGTGTCCTGAAGGCAGCATACGGTTGGGTTTTGTTTTTTGACCCATTCTGCTTCTCTGTGCTATTTTATTGGTGAGTTCAGTCCATTTGCATTTAAGGTAATTATTGATGTATGAGGGTTTCATATATCCTCTTTATCTTTGTTTTCTTATAGCTCTGTGTCTCCTTCGTTTCTTTTCCCTTGTGTTTCTGTCCTTTTAATTTCATATGTCCTATAATTTTTTTCCTCTGTTTCCTCTTTTTTTTTTAAGTGATGTTTCTCAGTTTGGGATTTATTCATGTGCTTACCAAAGGATTATGTAAAAGATTCATGCATACAGTAGTCCTTTTTCTTCTGAATGCATCTTATCTCTATTCCCTTTTGCAATTCAGACCTTTATCCCCGCCTCTTTTATGTATTTGTTGTCACAGATTATCCTTATTCATTTCTGAATTGAACTAGCTTTGTCTTCTTTATCTCTCTTTTTAAATGCTTTACCTCCTTTAAGCTTTATGTGATACTTAAGTGTATATAGTAACTAATTCTGAAAAATGATTGTAATATCCTGCTTCTGTCTAACTGTTAGTAATCTTACTTATAGTTTTGTATGTTGTTGTTCTTTGTTTCAGGTAAAATAACCCCCTTGAGTATTTACTGTAATGGAGGTCTTCTGGTGGTAAATTCTCTCAGCTTCTGTATACTTGAAAAAGTCTATTTCTCCCTCATATATAAAGGATAACTCTGCTGGATATATTATTTTTGGCTGATAATTTCTTTCAGTAATTGATTATTTTATCCCACTCTCTTCTAACTTGTAGGGTTTCTGCTGAGAAGTCCAATAATAATCTAATGGGATTTCCTTTATAGATTACTATCTTCCTTTCCCTAGCTGCTTTAAGGATTCTTTCTTTCTCATTAATTTCTAATGTGCCTTAGAGAAGGCCTTTTTGGATTGAGATAATTAGTTGTTCTGTTTACTTCTTAGGTGCAAGGATTTAGCTTTTTTCATAGGTCTGAGAAGAAGTACTCCACAGCTCTTTGTTTGATTCAGCTCTCTGTTCCCATCTCCTTCAGCTATACCTATTATTCTTTTACTAGAGGCCTGGTGCACAAAATGCATGCACTGAGGGTGAATCCCTCAGCCCAGCCTGCGCCCTCTCACAGTCCAAGTCCCCTTGGGGGATGTCCACCTGCTGGCTTAGGCCTGATCCTGGGGAGCCTAAGCCAGCAGGCAGACATCCCTCTTGCAGTCCAGGATTCCTCTTGCAGTTGGTATCCCTTGCTCCTTACTGCCTGCCTGCTCGCTGCTCCTTACCACTTGACTCACTGTTCCTTAGCACTGCCGTGGAGGCAGGAGAGGCTCCCACCACTGCCACTGCACTCGCCAGCCATGAGCTCGGCTTCTGGCTAAGTGGCATTACCCCTGTGGGAGTGCACTGACCACCAGGGGGCAGCTCCTGCATTGAGCGTCTGCCCCCTGGTGGTCAGTGCACATCATAGCGACCAGTTGTTCCACTGATCAGTCAATTTGCATATTAGGGTTTTTTTACATAGGATTTTTCTTTTTGATGGAGTCAGTTCTCGTAGAGTTTTATTTTTCGGTGTGTTTTTTTAAGTTTCAATCCTTCTAGTAAAGTACTTGTTTTGTTAATTGATTTTATTTCTGACTTCATTAAACTGCCTGCCTGTGTTTTCTTGTATTTCATTGAGTTTTTTTCAGATCTGCAAACTTGAATTCTCTGTCATTTGAATCACATATTTCCATTTCTGGATATTTTTCATTTTCTTTCTGAGCTGCCTCATTACTTTGGTTATTCATGCTATTTGATGGATTCCTTCTCTGTCTAGGCTTCTGTAGTAGGTTGATTAAGAAGCCTTTCTTTTGTTTTCCAGTAGGTGGCACAGAAGCACAAATGTTTTAGTTGCTCTTACACTTCTCTGGCTTTTTAGGTCACTGTGGGCAATGAAGATGTCCTCTGTTCCCTGGGGGCAGGTGAAGGTAGGCATCCCCTCTGTGACCAGGCTACCTTGGTCTCAGGACACCAACCTGGCAGGGAATGTGGTGGGCATTGGGGTTTCAAATCTGTGAAGTCCCAGCAATGTAAACTGCAACCAGAGGCTGCCAGCAGTGCAGCTGTGATGAGAGGGGGCGGGATGAGAGGGGTTAGGATGAGAGGAGCTGGGCTGGGCTGGTGCCTTTGTGGTTTTGTTCTTGCAGTAATGGCAACTGGGCAGACCTCACTGGCTTCATGTCTGTATCTCTACCCATCCCTGGGATTATCCCAGTGTGCACATTTAGATGTTTCAATGCACAGATCTCTCAGAAGTGTACAGGGAATAATTTGTTGAATTATAGTTATTCAAATTGTTGTAACTTCCAGGGGAGAGACCAAAGGGACTTTGCATGCTACCATCCCTCTGATATTGTCCCTACTGTGCCTAATATATAAGTTAAACTGTATTATAGGTATGTATGTATAAGAAAAAAACATAGTAATACTTATGGTTTGGAATTATCTGAGACTTCAAGCATCTCCTGGGAGTTTTAGAACATATTCTCCTGGGAAAGAGGAAGATTACTGTTATTTTTGTAACATTATATTACATTATTACTTTGTTATTAATATTTTAAACAGATTCACTGGTTTGTGGCATTGTTTTTCCCCAAAAGCCAATTCTTAAAAACCTTACAGATTTTATGCATTTTTAAGAGGTCTCATAAACAACATGCTAATATAAATGGCAGAACTTTTATGGTAAAAGTATTATTTAGTAAACATCTTAAAATATACTCAGACTTAGTACAATATTGTGAATTTTTATTAGTGTTTATTTTTCTTGAATAATAATTTCTTTGCCTATGTTTTCTATCAGGTCCTTTATCAGTCTCCTGTTAATTTGATGAGCTCTTTCTATGTCATGAGTATTAACTCTCTCTGTGTTGCATGCAGTTTCTTCTGGTCTTTTGGTTGATTTTAGCTTTGTCCATGCAAGTTTCAACAGCATAGAGATATTTGCATGTTTATAGCCAAAACTCTGACTTCTTTCCTTCTTATCTCCTAAGTTTTCTTTTGGATTCTCCACTCCAAAATTTTTGAAAATATTTTTTAAATTTATATTTCTATCAAAATAATATATGCATTAGTTTGAAGCTTATGAAATTGCTGTTTTCTATGTAAAAAAACAATAGAATGTAGCAGTTTCATGTGACTTTTTAATACATTGTTTAAAAATTCAAATCATATTAATTGCAATTCTTAAAACCCAAACAGCTGTCTCTGTCCATCTTCTCTCTAATCCTATACCCTCCCATAAGAGAAAACCACTTTAGCTCTGGTTCACAGTTTTTTCTGGCATATACAGAATATAAGTTGCTTACAATGCTATTTCTAGATTTTTTTCCTAATATTTATTGATTGCCTTGTATGTTCTTGGCTGTTCTAGGCCATTGGACTTCAAAGAGATCAAAACAAACCCCTTGCATAGAGCTTCCACATTAGGGGTAGGGATGGAGACAGACAACCAAATAAATTATTTAATACATTTATGTGGTAATAAGTTCTCTGAAGAAAAGTAGAGCAGAAATGGAGTTTCAAATTTCAATGAGGGGTTAACGAAGACCTCCCTCAGAAGATCATGTTTGTGCAAAAACCTGAAGGGAGTCCTGTGGAGAATGAGTGTGCCAAGGAGTGCAAAGGCCCTGAGACAGGGCCCCGATGTGTCTGAGGTCCGTTGTGGCCAGGGCAGAGTGAACAAGGGAGGAATTGATAGGCTGGCAAAGTAGCAGAATGGTTGTGGAGGGTGAGGGAGGCAGATGGGGGGTTCTTTGGCCCTTCTGTGTGAGATGGGGAATCATAGAAGGATTCTGAACAGAGATATGACATGAGGAGACATATATTTAAGGATCACTCTGGCTGATCAGTTGGGAATGGACGGTAAGGAGCAAGGGCAGAAGCAGGAATCCATGTGGTAATCCAGGCAAGAAATGATTGTGGTTTGAACCAAGATTTTATCAGTGGAGGCAGTGAGAAGTGTGATTCTAGATATGTTTTGAAGGTGGAATTGACAGGATTTTCTGACAAATTGGAGGATCAAGGATGAGTGTATGGTTTTTGGACTTAGTAATTCAGGGATGGAGTTATTTACTGAGAAGGGAAAGACTGCAGAGGCAAGTGTTGGGAGGGAGATCAAGTATTCCATTTGGAATATATTGAGTTTAAAATATCCAAACAGAGATGTCAAACATGCAGTTGGGTAGGCGGCTTTGAATTCAGGCTATTGATTTGGAAATTACTAAAGTCAGATCATATTTAATAAAAAAGTGTTCCTATTTTTATGTTAAGCATTTGTAAAGTAATTGTGCTCATTATTAAATGTTTGATAGAGTTCACACGTGAAGCCATCTGGTCCTGGTCTTCTCTTTGTGAGAATGTTTTTGATTACCAATTCAGTCGCTTTTCTTGTTACTGGTCTCTTCAGACTTTGTATTTCTTTTTTCGGTTTCACTAGTAAATCCTTGAAGCTGGATAAGATCACCAGGGTATTAGTATAGCTATAGGCAAAAAATACAGTGAAGTAGAAGGAAAACTAGGAGTATGATTTTTAGGAGTAAAGTTTCAAGGTGGAAGAAGTGATCAACTTTGACAAATGCTGCTGGAGGTCAAATAAGATGAGCAAAGAGAACTGACCTTTGATTTAGCAATGAGGAAGTTATCAGCAACCGTGATGAACAGTATTGGTTTTGTCAAGTGGGTTGAAAAGCACTTGACAAAAAAAATCCTTTGTGACACAAACAAGCTGAGAATAGATGGGAATTTCTTCAACCTAATAAAAGCCACCTACTAAAGCCCTACAGCTGACAGCATACTTACTGGTGAAAGACTGAATGCTTTCCTTCTGAGATCAGAAAATAGTTATACATTTTTGCCACTTAATTTAATGTGGTACTTAATTTAATGTAGGTGCTAGCCAGAGCAATTAGGCAAGGGAAAGAAAGAAAAGACCTCTAGTATGGAAAGGAAATAGTAAAACTAGCTATTTGAAAATTATTTCATCTTCTATCTCCAGGGGTCCTCAAACTACGGCCCGCAGGCCACATGCAAATACAAATATTGTATTTGTTCCCGTTTTGTTTTTTTACTTCAAAATAAGATATGTGCAGTATGCATGGGAATTTGTTCATAGTTTTTTTTAAAACTATAGTCCGGCCCTCCAACCGTCTGAGGGACAGTGAACTGGCCCCCTGTTTAAAAAGTTTGAGGACCCCAGATAGACAATCCTTCTTCTGCCTCAATTGAAATTATCATATGGATTCTCTTCTTCATTCTGCTAATGTGGTGTATAACACTGACTTATTTTTATATGTTGCCCCGACCTTGCATTCTTAGGATAAATCCCACTTGCTCATAGTATCTAATTCTTTGTGTATGTTGCTGAATTTGGTTTGCTAACATTTTGAGGATTAAGGGTATTGGACTATAGATTTTCTTCTTGTGATACCTTTGTCTGATTTTGGTATCCGGATAATACTGGTCTCATGCACTGAGTTGGGAAGTGTTCCTATTTTTATTTTAAGCATTTGTAAAGTAATTGTGCTAATTATTAAATGTTCGATAATTAGAGTTCACATGTGAAGCCATCTGGTCCTGGTCTTTTCTTTGTGAGAATGTTTTTGATTACCAATTCAGTCGCTTTTCTTGTTACTGGTCTATTCAGACTTTGCATTTCTTTTTTCGGTTTCAGTAGTAAATCTCTATGAAATGTGTCCATTTCATGTAGATTATCTAATTTGTTGGCATACAGTTGTCCATAGTATTTCCTTATAATCATTTTATTTCATTTGGTAGCAGTATCTTCTCTTTTATTCCTAGTTTTAGTAATTTGGGTCTTCTCTTTTTTTACATTGGTCTCTGAGGGAAAAGGTTTGTCAAATTTGTTGATCCTTTTGACAACAAAAATTTGGTTTTATTGATTTTTCTCTATTCTAATGATACTAAAATGTTACAGTTGGTTTCTGTACTAATGAGGAAATGTCAGTTTATTGTAAAATTTTAACATTATGTCCTGATCTTCTGTATTACTCAGGAAATAGAATGTGTGTATGTGTGATATAGCTATACTTATATAGTATATATCTCATATAGGTATAGATATGGTCTATATTTGTTATATATATATATTTGTGTGTATAGATATTTAAAAATTGGCTCACATGATTGTGGAGTAAGTCAAAATACGCAGCATAGGCTATCTGGAGGCTGGGGAACTGGACAGAGCCATCGCTGGCAGAATTCCTTCTTGCTCAGGGGAGGTTAATCTTTTTTCAGCTGATTGTATGAGGCCCACCTACATTATGGAGGGTAACCTGCTTTATTCACTGTCTGCTGATCTAAATGTTAATCTCATTCAATAAATAAACACCTTCACAGAATCATGTAGAGTAATGATTGACCAGATGTCTGAGCACTGTAGCCCAGCCAAATTGATACATACATCTCCTACTCTTCTTTAAGTAGATCTGTGGTAATTATTGCATTGAGGGGAAAAATTCCCTTCGGAGATTAGATATGTCTTCTACATCAAGTGTTTCTCTCACTAAAAGAAGTAATTTAAACAATACACATGAACAAAATAGAATGGATTTGTAACATATTCGTCACTGTATGTCATACAACTGACCATAGTATTCTAGTACACATCAGATCCCAGCAGATACCACGACTTTTATAGATACGTTGTAGTGCCACTGGTTTCAAAGAACTTCCACATACACAGGATGCATCTGTATCCAGTTCTAGGAAAGCTCTGGAAAATGGTCAAGGGGATTTCTAGAAGTTTAGTCTCATGAGGGCTTTTTTAAGGATTATTTAGAATAATTTCTAAGACCCTGGCTTATTTTAGAACTTTTCCTTTACCCCTCATCCACCTTCACACCCTGTATCTCCTAAATCCACAGGAGAGGAAAAACAGAAGTGATCTACCTTGCACACAGAATACCCTTGAACAAAAAATGGGACCACCCAGGAACTACTTGTAGACCTATGACAACCATCTAAATTAGGCAGTAGTCCAGTGAATCCATTGATTATTTTCACTTTTTTTGAAATGCATAAAAATTAAGCACAAAACAGCATATATAAGTAGTTCTTAACCTGATTGATGACCAGTTACATTTTTTGACAAATACATTCCATTTCAAAATTATCTAAGTGGACTCTTTTAAAAGAGGTAACATTATAATACTCTAAGAATTGAATATCTATTTGTATAATAATTATATCTTAAAACCATATTTAATAAGCTATCACTGATATGAACGTACACTATGGTATGATTCTTACTAAAGCATAACATACCACATTTCTTAGAGGTCAGTGTATTTATCAATAAAAGATGTTTGGCTATTATTATTTGAGGAAGGAAAAAAGCTTACTGACTGAGCAATATAAATTGTGTGGTGGTTGCATAAAATTTAAAAAAAACATGAAGGTAAATTAATAGTATGCTATAAACATGAATTATAGATAACTAGAGGCCCGGTGCACAAAAATTTGTGCACTTGGGTGGGAGGGCGGGTCCCTCAGCCGGCCTGTGCCCTCTAGCAGTCTGGGACCCCTCGGGAGATAACAACCTGCTGGTTTAGGCCTGCTCCCGGGTGGCAGAGGGCAGGCCCAATCCCTAGGTGCAACCCCTGGTCGGGCTCAGAGCAGGGCCAATTGGGGAGTTGGGGCATCGCCCCCTGTCATGCACAGAGCAGGGTGGATTGGGAGGTTGCGATGCCACCCTCAGTCACGCCCAGGGTAGGGCCGATTGGGGGGTTGGGGTACCGCCCCCAGTCACACACAGAGCAGGGCCAATCAGGGGGTTGGGGTGCCGCCACTGTCACACTCAGGGCAGGGCTGATGGGGAGGTTATGGCTCTACCCTGTCACACACAGAGCAGGCCACTTGGGGGGGCAGAGGGAGGTTCGGGAACCACCCTTTATCACCCACAGAGCAGGGCCAATAAGGGGGGTGGGGTGCCACCACTCTCCCATTCAGGGCAGGGCCG